>NW_026294562.1:121668771-121771271 GCF_007827085.1 Peromyscus californicus insignis
TAAGAGGTCAAAGTCTCCTTTGGGTGGATGAATAAGCCAAGCATGCCCTGCCCTTCCCAGGATACATGGGTGAGGTGACCTGTGGGTGGGTCTTCTGTGCTTTCTGGCAGGCTGGGGGCACAGAGCTGGGGAGATCAGGCATGGGAGGCGGACACACCCCCTAGCTGACTGATCCTGACTCACAAGTTCAGGAGATAAGTTAACGGCCTGGAAACTCCACAGCTCTGAGTGACTTCTGACTCATCACGATTATCCACACCGAGTCATTTCACTTCTCAGCTTGTTTTCTACAGTCACCGCACACTTCTTGGGAAGGGCTTGGGGCATTCCTCGGTCAGATCTTTACCTATTTATTTAATGTATGTGTGCGTGCATGCGTGCGTGTGTTTGTGTGTGTGTGTATCTGTGTGTATGTGTGTCTGTGCGTGTATGTGTCTGTATGTGTGTCTGTGTGTATGTGTCTGTGTCTGTGAGTCTATGTGTGTGTATGTGTGTCTGTGTGTATGTGTCTGTGTGTGTGTCTGTGTGTCTGTGTGTATGTGTGTGTCTCTGTATGTCTGTGTATGTGTCTGTGTGTCTATGTGTGTATGTGTGTCTGTATGTGTCTCTGTATGTCTGTGTGTGTGTGTTTGTGTGTCTGTGTGTCTATGTGTGTCTGTGTATGTCTCTGTATGTCTGTGTGTCTGTGTGTGTGTTTGTGTGTCTGTCTGTGTGTCTGTGTGTCTGTCTGTGTCTGGAGGAGGTCAGAGAAGAACCTTTGTCAGTTCCTTCCTACCACCTTGGAAGTCCTGGGGATCCAGCTCAGCTTGCCTTTCCTCATAGACCCATCTCATCAGCCCAACCATCCAGATCATAAGGAAAGCTGAAGGCTGTTTAAGGAGACACACTCACTGGGAGCTGTCTACTTGCTCTTTATTACCTAACATTTGACTTTCCCACATAGCAGGTCCGTCACTGGCCACAGACCCCACCCCATCCCGCCTACAGCAATTTGACTGACATCAATCACTCCTGTCTGAGGCTCTCCTTCTGAATCTTTGATTCCCTTTCAAAGTGAAATGCCTCAATCGTTTTCTTCTGATTATAAAGAGAGCTTTCTCACTCTAAACTAAAAGTTCGGCCCTGGGTTGTGGTCCAGTGGTAGAACACTTGCCTAGCATGCATGAGGCAGGGCCCAAACCCCACGATTACAAAATTCAATAAAGAAGTAAAGTAGAAGAAGCTGGAAATTATCAAGAAGTGTAAGGAAGAGAGTTCCTGGGGCAGGGAGATGGCTCAGCAGTTAAGAACACTTGCTGTTTTTTCTGAAGACACCTGAGTTCAGTTTCCCAAGATCCACATGGTAGCTCACAAACCTCCAATAATTCCAGTTTCAGGGGATCTGGAGCCCTTTCCTGGCCTCTGTGGGCACCTGCAACCATGACATAAATTCACACTGACACAAACATATATGTAAATAAAAATAATAATAATCAATCTACAGAAGCAGGGAGGCAGAGAAGGGGTGATAGACTTGGTGGTACATATCTACAACACTAGCACTTGGGCGGCTGAGGCAGAAGGATTGAAATAAAGCTCAAGTCCAGCCTGTGCTATAAAGTGAGATGCTGTCTCAAAAAAAAAAAAAAAAAGATAAATAGAAGAGAGTCAGGAACGGTGACTCATGCCTATAATCTCAGCACCCAGACTCTGGCAGGGTTGCCAAGGGTTCCAGGGCAGCCTAGGCTATCGAGTGAAACTCTGTCTCAAAAAATAAACAAAAAGAGTGAAATGTCACCCACAAGAACATTCCCAAAGATGCTAGAATTGACATTTTGGAGTCCATCCTTACAGACTCTCCATGCCTCCACACAGTGCACACATATTTACAAAGTCATTACTATGGGTGGTGGTTTCTGGTTTCCTTTGGAGGAACTGCCCTGTAGTCCATTATGTGGGTTCAACAGGAGCCTTTTGTCTCCTCCCTCTAGCAGAAGGCAAAGGCAAGAACTTAATTAGCCTTTAACAAGCTTAATAAAGGTATCTAAAGATGGCGTTATGCTTTTAACAATTTAGCCATGGAGAGTTCCATCTTCCCTGCAGCTGGATGGATTCACATGCAGCTGAGCATGATGGGAAGAACACCCTGCTTGGAGTCAGACTGGCTGAGTTTCTAGAGCCGTTTTTGTCATTTTCCTGTGTGGGCAAGTCCCTGCACCTCTCTCAGCTTCATGGAGAGCTAAATAAAAGTCAGAACTGGGTGTGAAATTCACCATCGGTAGATGGTGATCAATATAGAAACTCACAACTGGTTAACGTGGAGAATAAGAGACTGGACCATGGAGTGCTCAACTCTCAATGGGACATCTACATCACAAGGCTTCAGGATGACTGCAGAAGAGGGGCCATAAAGATTATAAGAGCCAGGCATGGTGGATATTTGTATCAAAACGGTGTTATTTGCTAACACTGCTATTTGCTAAGTAACAGTGTGTTGAACTCACAGTGGTCTGGGCTACATACTTAAGAGCTGTGCAAGATCAAATCATCCAAAAGTCCAGCCTGGAAGGGTGGAGGGCTCATGAAGCCCCAGTCCCATTGAGGAGCTAGGGCAGTTGACGGATGCTGCAGAGGAGAGTCAGTTTTCTTCGGGGATATGGTCCTAAAGAGGTTACTTAAGTTCCAATAGATGGTCCCATACCCATGCACAGACAGACAGCCTTAAAAGGATTCAGTGGGCCAGGTGGTGACGTCAGCCTGGTTACAGAGCTAGTTCTAGGACAGCCAGGGGTACTCAGAGAAAACCTATCCTGAAGGCAAAAACAAAAAAACAAAACCAAAAACCAACAAACAAACAATAACAAAAACAAAAAAGGATTCAGTGGGCCAGGTGGGATATGATCCTAAAGAAGTTACTCAAGTTCCAATAGATGGTCCCACACCCATGCACACATAGGAAGCATTAAAAGGATCCAGTGGGCTGGTGGTGATGGTGTAGCATTCAGGAGGCACAGGCAGGTGGATCTCTCTGAGTTTGAGGTCAGCCTGGTTACAGAACTAGTTCCAGGACAGCCAGGGGTACTCAGAGAAACCCTATTCTGAAAAAACAAAACAAAACAAAACAAACAAAAAAAACCAAAACAACAACAACAAACTAACAAACAAAAAGCCCCAAGTCACATAAAATTGGGAGAGAAAACTGGAGGAGGGACGGGAAGAATCGGAGGGGAGGGAATCCGGAGAATGGATTTGATAAGGTAGTGTACATGTATGAAATCCTCAAACAATACCAAGTTTTTTGTTTTTTCGTTTTTCAAGACAGGGTTTCTTTATGTAACAGCCCTGGCTGTCCTGGAACTCGCTTTGTAGACCAGGCTGCCCTCAAACTCACAGAGATCCGCCTGCCTCTGTCTCTCAAATCCTGGGATTAAAGGTGTGAGGGCTTTTTTGTTTTGTTTTGTTTTTTGCCCGTGTGTATGGCTGTGAGATTGTCAGGTCCCCTGGAACTGGAGTTACAGGCAGTTGTGAGCCACCATGTGGGTGCTGGGAACTGAACCTGGATCCTCTAGGAAGAGCAGCCAGTGCTTTAACCACTGAGCCATCTCTCCAATCCCTATAAAAAGAATTTTTTTTTTTTTTTTTTTTTTTTTTTTTTGGTTTTTCGAGACAGGGTTTCTCTGTGTAGCTTTGCGCCTTTCCTGGGACTCACTTGGTAGCCCAGGCTGGCCTCGAACTCACAGAGATCCGCCTGGCTCTGCCTCCCGAGTGCTGGGATTAAAGGCGTGCGCCACCACCGCCCGGCATAAAAAGAATTTTTAAGAACCGGTGTGAAGCACTAGGAGAGCAGCAAGCATGGTACTGAGTAATTAATATGTAGCATGTGTTATGTGCTCAACTACACAGAGGACCAGTTATGATTCCACGGCAGAAAATAAAGAAGTAACTGGGATTATCCAACCCAGGAAGAAGGCAAGAATTGGAGTTTCCCTGGATGTTACTTATAGGTAATGTACAGTCAACCTTCCATATCTACTGTTTCTGTATCCATACATTTATTCAAATACAGATAAAAAATTATTAGAGTCAGGGTAGGTGGTACATGCCTTTCTTTAATCCCAGCACTTGAGAGGCAGAGGCAAGCAGATCTCTATGAGTTTGAAGCTAACTTGGTCTATATATGGTGAGTTCCAGACCAGACAGGGATACACAGTAGACCCTGTCTCAACAATAAAAAGGATAGACCAATTGTGGACGCATCTGCGCTGAACCTGTACACAATACAATATAACAACCATTTACATATTGATAAAGGATGCTGGGCAGGGAAGAAGGGAATAAAAGAGCTATTTGCAGACAGCTGCTGCCAGGCCCCTTTTGGGATTTAACACATCATCCTTTCCAGCTTCATGCGGTAAAAATGGCATGTTCTGTGGCCAATAAGATCCTTTCTGATGCAGAAGTGGGTGTTCCCCATGTCTGGAGACTTGCTTGGGACATAGTGTGGCATCTTCCGATATGCATAGCATGGCTCATGGTCCATAACCCTCTTTATAAACAGCTCTGTCTGTGGTAACATCTTTGATGAAGTCAGCAGGAATTTCCCATGCCCAATCAAAGCTGAAGACCTGACCTGCAGTCAGGAGAAAATTCCATCTGCTTTCTTAGTCTCTAACTCAGATACAAGTAACTTTATTTTTTGTTTCTTTTGAGACGGAGTCTTACTCTGCAGGCCATCGTGGGATGAGTCTCACTGTGTAGCCCAGGTCCATCTAAAACTCACGGCAATCCTGTTTCAGGCTCCCAAGTGTTGGAACTAAAGGTGTGACTTCTCATACACAGCTGTAACTCTGCCTTTTTTCTTTTCTCCTACCTCATCCCCTTCTAGCTGCTCACTGAGCTTTTTCTCCAGTTTGCCTAGCAAAAGAAGCTGGGCAGGGGTGGCACATGCCCTTAATCTCAGCACTCGAGGCAGGGGCAGCTGGATCTCTGAGGTTGAGGCCAGCCTGGCCTACAGAGGGAGTTCTGGATAACCAAGGCTACACAGAGAAATCTGTTGGGGAATATTATTTCCAGGTGTGTTACTTTTGTTTATGTTG
The DNA here is from genome assembly GCF_007827085.1 of Peromyscus californicus insignis. Classification (NCBI taxonomy): domain Eukaryota; kingdom Metazoa; phylum Chordata; class Mammalia; order Rodentia; family Cricetidae; genus Peromyscus; species Peromyscus californicus. The sequence continues at coordinate 121,673,847 of NW_026294562.1, forward strand.
CATTTGTTTAACTCTGTGAAGCTGTGTTACTGTGCCTGTCTAAAACACCTCATGGTCTAATAAAGAGCTGAACGGCCAATAGCGAGACAGGAGAAAGGACAGGCGGGGCTGGCAGGCAGAGAGGATATATAGAAGGAGAAACCTGGGAGGGAAAAAAAGAAGTGGCAAGAGAAGGAGGAAGAGGACCCCAGGGTCCAGACACCGAGACACCGAGACACCCAACCACCCAGCCACCCAGCCACCCAGCCATGGAGTAAGAGTGACAGTGAGATCACAGGAGTAAGAAAAGGAAGAAGCCCAGAGGCAAAAGGTAGACGGATAATTTAAGAAAAGCTGACAAGGAACGAGACAAGCTAAGGTTGGACATTTATGAGTAAGAATAAGCCTCTGTGTGTAATTTATTTGGGAGCTGGGTGGGGCTCCCCCCCCCCAAAAAAAAAAGACCAGTAAAAGGAATTTTGTTCGCTCATCCCCTGGTGACAATAGCATTTATATTGGTTTTGTTTTTACTTTGGTTTTGAGACAGTGTCTCCTTATGTGGCCTACGCTGACCTTGAATTTATGGTTTTGAGACAGTGTCTCCTTATGTGGCCTACGCTGACCTTGAACTGGTGTTCTTCCTGCTTTGGCCTTCGGAGGTCTGAGATCACAAGTGTGCACCACCCCACCAGTGTTGACACTGGATCGGGGCTATAAGTCATCTAGAGATCACTTCAAGTATGTGAGAGGAGGAGGTGCATTACAAATATTCCGTTCTTTTACAGAAGGGACTTGAGTGTGTGGCTTTTGGTGTCCACAGACGTCTTGGAGGCAGTCTCTCTCCTCAGACCCTGGAGGTTGCCTTTTTTTCTTTGATATATTTTTTAAAAAATTGTTCTAGCTTAGCAAATATGTATTGTTTATTTATTGATTTAGGTTTTTCAAGATAGGGTCTCTCTCTGTAGCCCTGGCTGTGCTGGAACTCGCTTTGTAGACCAGGTTGGCCTCAGACTCACAGAGCTCTACCTGCTGAGTTTGAGTGCTGGGATTAAAGGAGTGTGCCACCACCGACCAGCTGCCCCTCTTAAAGTAATTCTAAACATGTCACTTCTATAGCTTGACTTAATGGAAAATGGCTTTGTCCCTCTTTGGTTCTTGGTATATCTGGCTTGGTGTCCTGGGAATGGCTCCCTACTCCTGACCCATGGTGACCTGAGGCCAGTGGTCTTGGGCAAGTTCTCTAAGCCTCTGAACGTCTCCATTTTCTTGTGTGTGAAATGGGGTTTATGATCCTGCCCTACCTGTCTAACAGAGCTACTGTGAGGTATCACGTGTGAACGTGATTTGGAAATGTACCCAGGTTCACACCCACAAAGCTGCCATGTCACAGCTCCAGACCACTGTCCAAAGCAGAGGAGATGAAGGAGTGAGCAGGGAAATGGGATTCCAGGTAGAGAGCACATAGACCTGCAGGTTCGGGGTATCTGTGCTGCCAGGCACTGCTGGGGTACCGGAGATAATGAAGGAGACTTAGCCACCATCTTTGAGGAGCTGGGGTTTCCGGGGGAGGGCAGGCAGTGGCCTGGAAGGCTGGCTGGGCTGTGGATCCAGCTCAGCAGTACAGCAATCGTTGAGCATGAGCAAAGCCCTGGGTCCCTCCAAGGGCAACATGGAGAGTGAGAAGGAACATCAGCTAGGTGGCTTTGCTGGTTCATGCCTGTAATCCCAACAGGCTGGAGCAGGAGAATTGCCAAGAGTTCAAGGCCAGTCTAAACTGCACTGGACAAGTCAGTAAAATCCTGTTCCCTTGAGAGAAAAAAGAACATAGAAACAATAACACCAAAATCCAAGAAAATAATAAAAGAAAACAGGACCTTGAAAAATGATGTCCCCTGAGTTCGGGGTGCAGGAGACAGGGTAGTAACGTAGTACAGAAGGACCAAAGCGGGGAGTCTCGGGGTACCACCTAAGGAGGTTTCTTCTTATTTAATATCTTTTTAAAAAGTTGTTTATTTTTGGTTTTTCAAAACAGGGTTTCTCTGGGTAGCCTTGGAACTTGCTTTGTAGACCAGGTTGGCATTGAATTCACAGAGATCCTGCTGCCTGCCTCCCAAAAAGCAAAGTGCCAGGCCACTATCACCCAGCTAAAAAAAATTTTTTTTTTAAATTTTATGTGCACTGGTGTTTGGCCTGCATGTATGTCTGTGTGAGGGTATCAGGTCTCCTGGAACTGGAGTTACAGACAGGTGTGAGCTGCCATGTGGATACTGGGAATTGAACCTGGGTCCTCTAAAAGAACAGCCAGTGCTCTTAACTGCTGAGCCATCTCTCCAGCACCCTAAAAAGGTTTATTAAGAGGTAACATCTGGCCAGGTGGTGGTAGTGCACAGGACAGCCAGGGCTACACAGAGAAATTGTGTGTCAAAAACAAACAAACAAACAAATAAATAAAAGAAGTAACACCTGAGCCAGGCAGTGGTAGCGCACGCCTTTAATCCCAGCAATCGGGAGGCAGAGGCAGGTGGATCTCCGTGAGTTGGAGGCCAGCCTGTTCTACAGAGTGAGTTCCAGGACAGCCAAGGCTACACAGAGAAACCCTGTCTCGAAAAACAAACAAACAAAAAACCAAATCAAACCAAACCAAAAAACCCCACCTGAGATCACATTTGAGCACTCGCTCGAGAAGGGCAGTCACAGGAAGACCTGGGGCACAAAGTGTTCCCAGCGGAGGGGACAGTGAGTAAAAAGTCCCAGGGCAACCGACTCTAACGACATGAGCAATGGTGCAGGCTGATGGCTGGGAGCCTATTGGGGTGAGGCTGGGGCGGGGGTGGGGGGCAGGGAGCCGGCTGGGATTGGTGGCAGGCTTGAAGGACCTTTCAAACCTGATCTGGTTTGTGTTCCACAAAGATCACCCTCCACTGGAACTGAAGCTCCCTTTCCTAGAGGCTTTGTTCAGGACACAGGGGAATTGTCAAGCCTGGCACAGGCATTAACCATGAACAGCCCCCACCTCTACCCCCTCATTCCCCCAGCCCCCCCCCCCCCCCAAAAAAAAAACTACACAGTAGGAAAACCAAGCCACAAAGAGCCTGGCTGGCTTGCCCTGGGGCACCCCGCGGCTCTATTCTCCAGCTGGCATTCAAGCCCCCTCTCTGATCCCAGCCTCAATGCCCTAGTCTCTAAGGCCAATCCCCAGAGGGTTTACAAGGCCCCTGAGCAGGAAGAACCTGCAAGGGTCCCTTCTAGTGCCCCAGAACTTCCTGCTTCAGTCAGTGAAAACTGATCTCAACACTGGGCTCCAGCAAGGAAGTGCAGAGTCCAAGCTGGGTCTTGTCCTGTGTTACCAAGCTCACCGCTCAGCCCTCCATTGGCAGAGGCGAGGGCATGGAAGAGGGCTCAGTTCCCTGAACCTGGGCAGCCAAGAGCAACCGGATCGAGCAGGAAACTGGCCTCCAGCCAGCCAGGCATCAGCCACCTGAGCACCTGGAGCCTTTGTTCCCTTGATTCCACTGCAAACTTTCCCAGGCACCTGGACTGAGGCTTTGGAGCACCTGGGCCAGCCAGGGGCTCCCACGGGATCTGGTTCTCGTACAAGGAGTGGCCAACTCATGACCCTGTGGGAGGTCTCGTGATACGGTTTCAACAAGACCAACCCTAGCGGTCGACTGATGGGATCAAGCTGGTCACTTTTCCTAAGCCTCATCACAAACCTAAGAGACAGGCGCCATAATCACCCCCCATTTTACAGATTAGGAAATGGAGCTACAAACAGCTTAGATGAGCAACCCAAGGTCATGCAGCACAAGGAAATGGAAATATAATAGATTCTGGAACCCATAAATCTCAGCCCCATGACCCTGGGCAAAGCATTTAAACTCCATCTGGTTCTCGGGGTGAGGCACGTGGCTCAGTTGGGTAGAGTGCTTAACCAGCGTGTCAGGAAGCCCCAGGTTCAATCTCTAGCACCCTAGAAACCAAGTGTGTTGTCCACTCGTGCCTGGAATCAGTCTCTGCTCACGAGGAGGGGTGAGGAGCACAAGGTCCAAGGTAATCCTCACTTAGGAAGATCAAGACTAGCCTGGGCTACTTCTGACCTTGTGTCAAAAACAAGCAAATAGTGGGTAGAGAAATGGTTCAGCGGTTAAGAGCACTGGCTTTTCCTCCAAAGAATCTGGGTTTGATTCCCAGCTGAGCACGAGGTGGCCTGAAGTCTTCTGTAACTCCATTTGTAGGGCATCTATACTCTCTTCTGGTTTCCAAGGGCACCAGGCACACACACACACACACACACACACACACATACATACAAAACACTCACACATATAAAATAAACAATTTTTAAAACAATAACAAAGCCGGGCGGTGGTGGCGCACGCCTTTGATCCCAGCACTCGGGAGGCAGAGGCAGGCGGATCTCTGTGAGTTCGAGGCCAGCCTGGTCTCCAAAGCGAGTTCCAGGAAAGGCGCAAAGCTACACAGAGAAACCCTGTCTCAAAAAACCAAAAAAAAAAAAAAAAAAAAAAAAACCAATAACAAAAGCCTTCAACTGAGTCTGACCTCAGGAAACTACCATGCAGCTCGTATGAACAGGTTGGGCCTGCAGCTCAGTGCCTGAGCCCCTGCTTAACATGTAAGGCCCTGGCCTGTACTCCCAGTGCCAAAAGAAACCTGCCCATGAATTGGTTTGACATCAGGATAGTCTTTGCACACCCCTGTCTTCTTGTCTTTCTTCCCACTTCCCACAGCGGCACTGTGACTTTGGGCACAATTCCAACTAAACCTGGGTCTCAGTTTCCTCATCAATTGTGGAAGTATAGCAATTACCTGTCAAGGCTCTTGAAAGCCTGACACTACGATGCTGAGACCATCCAAGAAGGCCACATTTACAGCTTTACAAACAATTTTTTTTGTAAATTTGCAGATTACAAAATTGCCCTCCCTGCTTTCTATCAAAATAAACAAAAACACAAATAGAAAAGCCAGTCTTGAGGCTGGAGAGATGGCTCAGAGGTTAAGAGTATTGACTGCTCTTTAAGAGGTCCTGAGTTCAATTCCCAGCAACCACATGGTGGCTCACAACTGTCTTTAATGAGATCTGATGCCCTCTTCTGGCATGTAGGCAAATATGCAGACAGAACACTGTATACATAACAAATAAAATAAACCTTTAAAAAAAAAAAAGCCAGTCTTGCGGGGCGGTAGTGGTGCATGACTTTAATCCCAGCACTCGGGAGGCAGAGCCAGGCAGATCTCTGTGAGTTCGAGGCCAGCCTGGTCTAGAATAGGCACCAAAACTACACAGAGAAACCCTGTCTTAAAAAAAAAAAAACAAAACAAAAAGCCAGTCTTAGTAATTGCTCGTTTAAGACAAAGCCAGTGTTATACTAAGGAGCATAAAGGATTTTCTCAGAAAGGAAAGCAGAGGGATAGCTCAAGTCATCACTTGGCTGCTCCGATTCTCTCTAACTTCATACCCTAGGACAAGACATGCAATTCTGTGGCAGTAGTGCAAAGTGTCAGGGGACTTGTTGGTTCATGGAAACTCTGTAGAAGATCCTGTAAAATTTGCCCAAATTGGTCATTATTACTAGTAAGGGGACCATGGGCATATCCAGTAATGGGGATAGAGGTGATGTTGCTGCTCAGTTTGTGGAGGGATTGCCTAGTATACACAGGGTCCTGTATTTGATCCCCGGCACCACATGCATCGGGTGTGGTGGCACATTCCTGAAACACTTAGAAGGTAGAGGCAGGAGGATCAGAAGTTCAAGATCATCCTTGACTATCGAGTATGGGTCCAGCCTGAGACACATGAAATCCTGTCTCTGCCCCACCCCCAAAAAGGAATAAACTCAGGAACACAAACACCATCACTGACAAAGATGTCAACATCAGAGTGTGGCCCCAGCTCTTCTCGAAAGGCTCGTCCATGCCCTCCAACACGGTCTGGAGATTCCCCTCTTTTTTCTGGTTGTGGGGGGCGGGCACAGATGCTGCCAATCACCTGACATCACTGCCTTTGGCCACAGTGACTGGACAAGAAAAACAAATGACCTACATGAGCCAGAGCTTCTACCAGGATTTTTTTTTTTTTCCGAGACAGAGTTTCTCTGTGTAACTTTGAGCCTTTCCTGGATCTTGCTCAGTAGACCAGGCTGGCCTCGAACTCACAGAGATCCGCCTGGCTCTGCCTCCCGAGTGCTGGGATTAAAGGCATGCGCCACCACCGCCCGGCTTCTACCAGGATTTTAAACTTGGAACTGAAGGGGGGAATTCTTACTGCGTTGCTGGGCTGGAAGGATTCGAATCCAGACCAATAGACAGCCATCCTCTGGGGCAAGAAGGGCTGTTTGCAGAAGCAGGTGATGCATCCTTCCAAGTCTCTGTCTTGCCTCCTGCCTGCCTGTCCGTTTCGTAGCTGAATGAGGCAATTCCTTGCTGTCGTTGGCAACTCGAGAGCCCTGTTTAACCACACAGGCTCAAGAGGTAATAAACAGGACAGTTTAGTAGGAGAGAGGTCATGGGCAGGACTGTATGGTTTGCCAAGTGAAAGTTTTGGGCAGTCTGAGCTGTGAAGTCAGAGGCGGACACCTCCTTCATCCAGTCAGGGAGCCACTGGGGTCCTGCTCAGGTCAGGTGTGGAGTTAGTCACATGACCATAGTGGATGGGAAGGAAAAGGTCTCCCTTTCAATCCCTAGGACTGGTGGGGCTTGAGGAAGGCACTGAAGAACGGTCAACTCTGGCTAGGCAGAGAGGGACGAGCGGAATTTTCCACCAAGAGGAAAGCCTAAATAAAGATAAGGAGACAGAACCGTAAGCCCAGCATTTGGGAGGCAGAGGCAGAAGGATCACACGTTCAAGGCCAGTCTTGACACAGGGAGATGTTCTCTCAAAATATATATATAAAAAAAAATTTAAAAATTAAAAAAAATTTAAACAGGACTAGAGATGTAGTTTGGTGGTAGAGTGCCCGCTCTGAACGTGTGCGACACTGTTGGTCTTGATCCCTGCCCTGGGGAGGTGGGGACGGGGACAGAGCCAGAAGACTATATTGTCTAGGACCGAAGCAACATCTCCCAGCTCCACAGTGCCCGGCCACAGCTGGCACTCAATACAAGTTTCTTCTGTGTATGAATAGATAAAAGAAGGAAGGAAGAAACTCGTGTCACTTGGTTAAAAGCTGGTCATTGAAGTGGGCAGAAGAGCTACTCTTAAAGGGTAAGGCCAAGAGAGAGACTGTTGCCAGACCACAGACAGTCTTGCTAAAAAGAAAAAAAAAAAGAAAGAAAATGTAGACTTTGCCTAAATCACACAGCACAACCCCGACTCTGGCAGGGCTGAGCTGCAGCCAGCCCCGCCCTGTGGAGCCCCATCTGTTGTGGCCGTCACACCCACACTCTCCTGGCCTTCACCAGCCAGCTCCACCCAGCACTTTAACCCGCATGGCAGCCTTCACCAGGTCATGCCCCAGACACCGCCCGCCCTGTTGGCTTCTGGGCAAAGTTACCAGCACAGCACTCCTGCCTGGAGTAATTTAAACATGACCTCCACCCCACAGCCTCTCTACCCCAGCCAGACACACAGTCAGCTGCTGGAGTTTCTGGAATAGGGGAAGTGATTTGGGGTCCACTGAACCCCTGGCCCTTCGTCTCCGGGTATCTCTTTTATTTCTGCAAGTCAGAAGGCTGGACACAGCACAGACGCCCCGTAGCTGGTTCTTAGCCCAGGACTAGGGAGAACACGCCCCCCTGTGGTTAAGAGCTGCCCAGCACCTTTGCCTTTACAGAAGCAGATTTTTGTACCATTGTTCTTCTTCGTTTAAAAAGTAAGTAGGGGGGAAAAAAAAGTAAGTAGGCCTGGTGGTGATTCGTACCTTTAATCCCTGCACTTAGGAGATAGAAGCAGGTAGATCTCTGAGTTCGAGGCCAGCTTGGTCTAAAAAGTGAGTTCCAGGACAGCTATTGCTGTTACACCGAGAAGCCCAGTCTCAAAAAACTAAGAAAACAAACAAATAAATGGCCAGCAGGATGGCTCAGTGAGTACAGGTCAAGCCCGCGGGATGATTTGACCTTGATCCCTGGGAACCACACAGAGGAGGGAGAGAAGAAGCAGCTCCTGGAGTTATCCTCTGACCCCGCCCCCCAGGAGCTCCGCCCTCAGCAAACAATGTAAACAAAGTAACAAAAACAAAACCATTTAAACCATACAGAATGATGACTGGGGGTATAACTTAGTTGTAGAGTATATGAAGCTCTGGGCTCTATTCCCAACACTGCATTAAAAGCAGGAAAAAAAGCCTGGTAGTGGTGGCGCACGCCTTTAACCTCAGCACTCAGGAGGCGGAGCCAGGCGGATCTCTGCGAGTTCAAGGCCAGCCTGGTCTACAGAGCGAGATCTAGGACAGCCAGGGCTACACAAAGAAACCCTGTCTCAAAATACAAAAATAAATAAATAAATAAATAAATAAATAAATAAATAATAAAAAAATTAATAAATAAATAATAAAATAAATAAAAAGCAAACACCCAGTCTCTGGACCTGGTATTTTTCCAGATTCCTCCCCTACAGCGTTTCCCCGCCATCAACCTCACTCCCACTCAGATGACAGAGGTGGACACTGCTATGGTGTTGTGACGGTGTGCAGGTGTGCCATTCATGTTTGTTGTGTCTAAGAGACCAGGGTCTGAAGCCACGAGGTGGTAGTGCACGCCTTTAATCCCAGCACTTGGGTGGCGGAGGCAAGTGGATCTCTCTGAGTTCAAGACCAACCTGGTCTATAGATCGAGTTCCAGGACAACCAAGGCCACACAGAAAAACCCTGTCTCGAAAAAAAAAAAAAAAAAAAAAAAAAAACCACAAAAAAACCCACACAAAAAAACAAACAAAAAAAAAACCCTAAATAAATAAGTAAATAGATAAGTAAATGAGAGATAGAAATTAGGGTCTGCTTCTGGGTTTTGGAATCTTCTTTCCCCCACCCCACCCACCCCAATAACTACCAGCACAAATACAGGCATTACCTAACAGACAAAAATGCTTGTAAATAAATTAACAGCACCGACCCAGTGTACCCCACTGTAAACAAACACCACATAGGTGTGAAGCTGGGCTTTCAAAGCTAAGGAATGTGTGGGGAGAAACTCTGCCTTTCGTTTGACTACAGAGGGATCTTTTCGTCTTTTGTATTGTGTGTGTGTGTGTGTGTGTGTGTGTGTGTACACATGTGTATGCCATGTGGAGGCCAGAGAACATCTTTAAGAGTTACAACTCCCCTTCCACCATGTGGGTGGGTCCTGGGGGTTGAACTCAGATCATCAGACTTGGTGGCAAGTGCTTTTACCGTTGAGCCTACCCACTGGCCCTGCCCTGTGTTTGAGCTGATAAGGCCATTGGAATCAGGAGAGTGGAACATCTGCCCATAGGGCTGGCAGTCTGAAGGTTTTCAGATATCACATCTTTCTGATTAGCTGCTAAGTCATGAAAGAACTGGAGAGATGGCTCAGTAGTTAGGAGCATATACTGCTCTTCCTGAGGACCTGAGTTCAATTCCCAGCACCCATCTCATCACTGCTGTGACTCTAGCTAAGCGGGCAGTGGTGGCGCACGCCTTTAATCCCAGCACTGAGGAGGCAGAGGCTGGTGGATCTCTGTGGGTTCGAGACCAGCTTGGTCTACATAGGAAGTTCAGGATAGTCAGGGCTACACAGAGTCCCTGTCTCAAAAAGAACAAAGCAGGGTAGGAGATTGAAGAAAAAAGGGAGGAGGGGAGGAGAGGGGAGGGGGGAAAAGGGAAATTTGGTTTTGGAAAATTTAGAACATCTTCCAAGTTTTTACTATGAAATTCCTAGAGAGACCAGCAAGGCTTTTATTTCTCTGTTTTTTTTTTTGTTTGTTTGTTTTTGTTTTTGTTTTTTTCAAGACACACATAGACAGCCTTGGCTGTCCTGGATCTCACTCTGTAGACCAGGCTGGCCTGGAACTCAGAGATCTGCCAGCCTCTGCCTCCTGAGTGCTGGGATCAAAGGTGTGCGCCGCCGCCGCCGCCGCCACCGCCGCCACCACCACCAGGCTTTTCCCCCTGCTTTTAATGCAGGAATTATCCTCTCTACCTTCTACCTTCTTGTTGGTTTATTTATTTGATGGTCCCCCTATGTAGTCCAGGCTGGCCTTGAACTCTTGATGCTCTTTACCTAGCATTCCTCTGCCACTCCCCAAGTTCAGTGATTACAGATGTGTGCCACCAGGCCAGGCTTACTTCCCCACCTTTTTGCTCCTGACATACGGTTGCCACTCGGGATCAGATGCGAACCATACCAGTTTTGCTGGGCTCCGATGGTCACCTATTCCTGCCCCCAGGGAGCTAAGGCTGCACCAGGGCATCCAGGAAACCCTCGAGGTACACCACAGCAGAGCCCCATCGCTTACATCCTCATCTCCCCTGTCTCCTTGTTTGGAGGAAGCAGATCCGGTCCTCTGGATCACCAAAGACCTGAGGGCCCGGAACCGCAGAAGCTGGCGGTGCTTACTCTTTGCAGAGAGGATCCCTGGGCAGGGTCTGTTTGACTTCGCATGTGCATAGAGCCTCAGGTAGCTACAAGCCTCAGCTGTCTGTTATAACTGACTGCCCAGGAAGCCTCTCCTCGTCCTCCTGGCTCAGACAGGGGATGACTTCTGAAATTAGGTCCCTGAAGCAGTGTGGCTTGAGGGCAGGAGTCGATGCTTTTAAAAATCCCATCTGGTGGGGGCCTCCTTCGTGAGGAATGTTGCCTGCCCGGGGTTAAGGACTCCAGTGAGCCTGACCAGGGCTCACTAGTAGTTTTTCATAAGACAAGAAGATGCCTTTTGCTCATTTACACTGTGTATGCCATTACCACAGGAATCAGAAATACTCACAAGGGAAAAACTCAGTTTTCAGTGACTAAGAAAGTTAATCAAAGGACTTGGAGTGTAGCTCACTGCGGCAGCACATGCTTAGCAAGTGTGAGACTGGGTTAACTCCCCAGTGTCAAAAACCACAACAACATAAATAAAACAAAAAAACCTCAAACAACTCCACTAAAGAAAACCAAATGGACCAAAAGCTAAAGTTATAGGCGGAGATAGCCCAAGGCAGCCATGTTGCCACTCAGGTTCCTGGGAATTGACTTCTACATCTGGGTCCCCTGGGACTTTGAATGTGAGGGAGACAAACCCCTCCCGTGATCCCAAGGAGTGGATTTAACCCTAGGTAGCTGCCCACCCACTGCTTTTGAAATGGCTCAGGTCCATTCGTTAGCAAGAAGGAATTCTGTCAGCGATGAGCTCAGTGTTTGGACTTGAACTTGCTTGTCTTTGGCTAGGCACTGAATGACCCACTTAGACTCCATATTCTGGCCTCTGAACAGAATAGCTTTGCTCCTGGACATGAGGTGGGGGGGGGCAGGAGCATCATTTGGCTATTTTTGGTAGTAGGTAAAAAAACTTCTCAAATTGACTTAATTGGTGTATTATTTATTTTTCTCATTGCTGAGAAAAACAGCAAATGAAAGCCGCTTAAAGAAGGGTGTGGCCTCCAGGCAGTGGTGATGCACATGTTTAATCCCAATACTCAGGAAGCAGAGGCAGGGGGATCTCTATGAGTTCGAGACCAGCCTGGCCGACAAATCAGTTCCAGGACAGCCAGAGCTACACAGAGAAACTCTGTCTCGAAAAACAAAAATAAAAGAGGAAAGGTTCTATACCAGGCCTTTTCTTTTTGGCCCACCAACCAGCTCCCAAATCTTGACACAGAGACTTATTAGTTTTGAATGCTCAGCCAACCTTGGCATATTTCTGGCTAGTTTTTTTTTTTTAACTTAAATTAACCTGTTCCTTTTTTTTTTTTTTTTTTTTTGAGATTGGGTTTCTCTCTGTAACAGTCCTGGCTCTCACTGAGATCCGCCTGCTTCTGCCTCTCAAGTGCTGGGATTAAAGGTGTGTGCCACCACCGCCTGGCTAACTTGTTTCTCTTTCTCTAGCCTTTTGCCTTGAGTCTTTTTACCCTTTCTTTCTTTTTGTATGTCTTACTCTGTGCCTGCTGACTGGTGGCTGCCTGGCTCCTCCTCCTTCCTCTTTTCCATGAGCCTAGATGTCTCCTCCTATTTATTCTCTCTGCTGGCCAGCCTTGCCTATCCCTCCTCTGCCTAGCTGTTGGCTGTTCGGTTCTTTATTAGACCAGTCAGATGCCTTAGGCAGGCAAGGTGAAACAGACACAACACATCTTTACATAATTAAACAAAGGCAGCACAAACAAATGGAACACATCCCCAGATAGACAGCATAAACAAATGCAACACATCTTTACACAGTTAAAGTAAGATTCCACAGCACAAACAAATGGAACACATCTTTGCCTATTTAAAATAGCATTCCACTCCTGGTGGTGGTGGTGGTGGTGATGGTGGTGATGATGATGGTCACGCCTTTAATCCCAGCATTCAGGAGGCAGAGGCAGGCAGATGGATCTCTGTGAGTTTGAGGCCAGCCTAGTTTACAGAGTGAGTTCCAGGACAGGCTCCAAGGCTACACAGAGAACTCCTGTCTTGAAGAACCCAAAAATAAAAAATAAAATAGTATTCCACAGCAGGGTTTGGCCAGACACCGTGGTGCACACGTTTAATTCCAGCACTTGGGAGGCAGAGGCAAGGGATCTCTGAGTCAGAGGCCATTGCAGGAGGAGGGTGAGGGCGGCAGGAGCTTGAGCCAACTGGTTACATTGCACCTGTTGTCAGGAAGCAGAGAGAAAGGACGGCTGGTGCTCGGTGTGCCTATCTTTTTATTCATTCCCAAACCCCAGCACATGGCATGACGTTACCTACATTTGGATGGGTCTTCCCACCTCAACCCAGTCTGGAAAGTCCCTCACAGACACGCTCAGGGGTTAGTCTCACTGTGACCCTAAATCTCATCAAGTTGACCATCTAGATTTATCGTCACAGTCATCAAGGACGTTCAGTGAAGACTCAAGAGTTCCCCGTTCCTCCATAAAATCTGTGTCTTTGCCCCACTTATGCTTGGGGGTGCTGGCTGCTCCCCAGCCTTACCAACTGAATAGGGGTTGTTTCTACCACTCTGATGAGTTACAAGATTAGTTCTATTTTAATTTCTTGTCTTATGTGAGTAAGGTCCATGCTGTGGATTATATCCGAAAAGTCAGGGTTCGAGAGATATCTCAGAAGGTAAGAGTACTTAGTGCTCTTGCAGAAGACCCAGGGCTACATAGAGAGACCAGTCTCCAAAAACCATAAAGCTAAAAAAAATTATGTATATATGGGCATTCATGCATGAGTTTATGTGCAGTGTGTGTGTGGGTGTGTGCATTTGTGTAGGATCTGACAGAAGCTAGTAGAAATCTCAGATTCCCTGGAGCTGGCAATTGAAGGCAGTTGTGGGCCACCATGTCGGTGCTGAGAACCCGACCAGTGGTAGACTCAGCTCAGGTCCTCTCCTTTTAAATGAATTTACATTTTCATAAGTTGGGGCCTTCAGTGGGTGGACTCTTGTCCTCTGGAGGCCTTACTAGTTCAGAACTCAAGGTCTTATGTTTTTCTTAAGATTTATTTATTTATTTATTTATTTATTTATTTATGTGTGTGTGTGTGTGTGTGTGTGTGTGTGTGTGTGTGTGTGTGTGTGTGTGTGTCCCGCATGCTGGCAGTACCTGTAAAGGTCCGGTACAGAGCATTGGATCCTCTGAAGTTGGGGTTACAGACAGTTGTGAGCTGCTATGTGGGTGCTGGGACCCAGGGCCTCTGCAAGAGCAGCAAGCTCTTAACTGATAAGCCTCAAGGTTCTTTAGCTGCAATACTCTCTCTAGTAATTAGAGCTGCTTTCTGCATGCTCAGCTTATCTGCAGCTTTAAACCCACGCTCATTTCCACCATGCCTTTCTGCCCTCTCACCAGAGATCTAAGAGCAGCCGGTGGTAACCACGCCACAACCCAGACGCTGTGCTGGCTCTCACGTTCCTCTCTCAAGCAAGTTAGTCCATTAGTTTTTAACTCAGTTTTAATTAGTTTTTAATTCAGGCTCATCCAAAATCTCAGGACATGGGGAGAACGCAGGCAGACTGTTTGCCAACACGTGGCATGAATGGCCTCTAGCACAATTCTGTAATCAAACCCACGTCACTAAGACCTTGCGTATTTATCAGTGTTACCCTTGTAAAAATGGGAAAAACATTATTTAATGTTTCTAGACTGACATGGCTGTTAGTTTCTGTACAATGCCAACTCAATGAGTTAAACTTGGATACTGTGTTGGTTGTTTTGAGACAGGGTCTCTCTATATAGCCCAGGCAAACCTTGAACTTTTTTCTTTTTTTTGAGACAGGGTTTCTCTGTGTGTAGCTCTGGCTGTCTTGGAACTCTCTTTGTAAACTAAGTTGGCCTTGAACTCGCAGAGATCTGCCTGCCTCTGCCTCCCAAGTGAGCTTTTGTTCTTGAATATTATTTTAAGATGTGTTACATTTGTTTGTGCTGTGGAGCATTTGTTTAATGATGCAAAGATGTGTTAATTCTTTTATGTTGCATTTGTTTAACTCTGTGAAGCTGTGTTACGGTGCCTGTCTAAAACACCTGATTATCTAATAAAGAGCTGAACAGCCAATATTGAGGCAGGAAAAAGGACAGGTGGGCCTGGCAGGCAGAGAGAATAAATAGAAGGAGAAATCTGTGAGAGAAAGAAGGAGAAGCAAGAGAAGGAGGAGGACACCAGGGGACAGCCACCCAGTCACCCAGTCACCCAGCCACCCAGCCACCCAACCACCCAGCCACCCAACCACCCAGCCACCCAGCCACCCAGCCACCCAGCCAGCCATGGAATAAGAGTGACAGTTAGATTACAGAAGCAAGAAAAGGAAGAAGCCCAGAGGTAGATAGGATAATTGAAAATTAAGAAAAGCTGGCTAGCAACAAGCCAAGCTAAGGCCAGGCATTTATAATTAAGAATAAGCCTCTGTGTGTGATTTATTTGAGAGCTTGGTGGTAGACCCCCAAAAGAGTAAGGAGTAAAAACCATCAATAACAAGGCTTCTCTTTCTCTCTTTCTTTCCTTTTTTTTTTTTTTGCCAGGGTCTCACTATGTAGCTCTGGCTATCCTGGAACTTGATATGTAGACCAGGCTGGCTTTAAACTCACACAAACCTGTAGCTGGAAATTTCTCCACTCCTGTCTTGTCCAGCAGTCTGGACAAATCTCTTCCACCTGCTGTCCCACAGCCACTTATAAAATAATCACTCAGAGGCTTAATATCAATTACAAACTGTATGGTCTGTGGCTCAAGCTTCTTGCTAGCTAGCTCTTTCACCTTAAGTTAACCCATCTCTGTAAATCTATATGTTGCCACATGGCGGTGGTGTTACCGGCCTGCTGACATCTTGTTCCTTCAGCAGGGGCCTCCAGTCTCCTGACTCCACCCTTCTTCCTCTCATCTTCAGTTTGAATGTACCGCCTAACCTTATCCTGCCCTGCTGTAGGCCAACGCAGCTTTAATTATTCTCCAGGGGGAGCCCCACATGTTCACAGCGTGCAGAAAGACATCCTACAGCACAAACCCTTGTGCTTCTGCCTCCTGAGTCCCGAGATTAAAGACGTGCCCCACCAAGGCCAGCAACCCTAAACTTTTGATCCCCCTGCCTCAGATTCTCACGTGCTAGGATTACAGGTATATACCGCCACACCCAGATCCTACAGTAATTTGTTCAAAGCAGTTTATTGAGCCAAAAATATAACTGTATTAAATATAGGTGTGATTGTAAATTGTTCACATGGTAAATCAGCTAAGATTATTATTTAGATTCATTATGTGTATTTAGATATTTTAATGACATTTTCATTTATATTAATTAGTCACTGTAGTTCAAGTGACTGAATAATGCATAAACTCTATGTGTGTCTGTGAGTATCATCGAATTTAACTGCTAGCACGAGATTAAGAGATTTAGTCGAAACCAGAATTTGGGGGAAGAAGATTCACCCCTTTGTGTTTTCCCATAATAAATAAGAAATAACTGTTGAACCAATGGGTTATCTTAGAATATACAAGATTATTTATCTTCTGAAGATAATTTGAATTGGATTATAGGCACTTGGGGCACAAAGCAAAAGTAAAAATGATAAAGGGAAACAATGGAGCATTTGTCTGTGTGTAAGTGTGAGGACTATACCCTACAGAGTATAGAAGCATGTTTGATCTGTTGTTAAAACATGTCTGTACATGATTTAGTAAGTGGGGTAGTTTGAATAAGAACGCCCCCCATAGGCTCACACACTTGAATGCTTAGGCATCAGTGAGTAGACACCATTTCTAAGGGATTAAGAGGTGTGGCCTTATTGGATGAGGTGTGTCACTGGAGGGGGGCTTTGAGGTTTCCAAAGCCCAGGCTCAGTGTCTCTCTTTTTCTCTACTTACAGATCAGCATACAGCTCTGAGCTACTGCTCCAGCACCTGCCTGCATGCCACAATTCTCCCCACCATGATCATAATAAAATTAACCTCTCAAGTTGAAAGCAAGCCCTCATAAAATGCTTTCTAAGAGCAACTTTCGCCATTTTCTTTTACTTTTCATTTATTTTATTTTGTTAATTCTTTTCATTTATTTTACACACCGACCACAGTTTCCCCTCCCTCCTCTCCTCCCATGCCCTTTCCCCAACGCCCATCTATCCCCCTCTCCATCCACTCTTTCTCCATCTCCATTCAGAAAGGGGCTGGCCTCCCATGGGCTTGAACAAAGTATGGCACACCAAGTTTAGGCTCCCTCCCCTGTATCAAGGCTGGGCAAGGTAATCGAGCATGGGGAACAGGTTCCCAAAAGCCAGCTAAGTGCCAGGGACAGGTCCTGATCTCACTGCTGGAGCCTTACAAACAGACCAAGCTATACAACTGTCATACACACACACAAAGAGGGCCTAGGTCAGTCTCATATAAGCTCCCTAACTGTTGGTCCAGAGTCCTTGAGCTCCCACAAACCCATGTCAGCTGTCTCTGTGGGTTCCCCCTTCATGACCTTGACCCTTCTGGCTCTTACAATCTCTCCTCCCCTTTTTAAGCAGGACTCCTGGAGCTCTGCCCAGTGCTTGGCTGTGGATCTCTGCATCTGCTTCCATCAGTTACTGGATAAAGGCTCTCTGATGACAATTAGGGTAGTCACAAATCTGATTACAGGAGATGGCCAGTTCAGGCACCATCTCCACTATTGCTAGGAGTCTTAGCTGGGGTCATCTTTGCAGATTCCTGGGGGTTTCCCCGGTACCAGGTCTCTCCCTAACCCTGCAACAGGCCCCCCTATCAAGATGTCTCTTTCATTATTCTCCCCCTCTGTGGTCCACAAACCTGCCTCTCATACAGCAGTAGAACACTGACTAAGACAGAAATTTGGGCCAGAACTGAAGGTACTGCTGTGACAGGCCTGACCATGCCGCTTGTTGGTGTAATTTGGATTTTGAGACTTTGGATTAAGAAAACAGTTGAACTTTTTAAGTGGGGCTTAATGGACAATATTAGTCGGAACTTGGAAAACAGTGGTGCTCAGAACAATGTAGATCACAACAGCCTGGTTCAAGAATTTTTAGAGGAGAAGAATGTTAGTAACTATCCTAGAGACTGTTCTTATGATATTTTGGCTAAGAATGTGCCTGCTTTCTTCCCTTGTCCAAAAAATCTGCCTAAGATTACAGTGAAGAGTTTTGGGTTAATGGCATTGACAAGGGAGATTTCAAGACAGCCTAGTATTGATGCTGTTGTGTGGTTATTAGTAGTCACTCTTAGGCAGATCTAAAATAAAAAGGAGCAAGCCAAACATGGAGCACCAGGACGTGCAATGAAGCTAAGTTCAATATGCAAGGAGATAGAATATTTAAAGAAAAAAAGCCTGTTACTAAATAGAATAAAGAGAATGGTGACCTCAGGACAGCTAAGCTTCCAACTTCTGAAAAGGAAATAAAGAAAAGCTTAATAAGTGAATGCAGCCATCTACAACAGAAAGATGATATGTTGTGATTGAAGGAGGGGGCATGTCCCAGCACCAGGAAGCAGCAAAATTTGGCAGTGTCAGCCACATGGTTCTGGCTTTAGAGTCAAGGATATAAGACAAGGGTTGTAGAATCTCTCCCCTTGGCTACAGAAAGCCACTAAGGCCAAACATACATCAACGGTGTCCTTGCATGGATTCCCAGAGAAGCCACTGCATGAAGCTGTGAAGGTGAATTCTGGATTTCATTGGATACCCCAAGATTTTGGATGTGATGGAGTCATGGAATACATGCTAAGGAAAGCTGTAGACCTGGTGTGGAGACACCCCAAGTGACAGAAGTATGTTACAGTCAAAAAAGCTGAAAGGTGTTAGAGATTGGAAGAACTCTGATGTCAGACACAGAGATACAGAATTTGGAACTTGGCCTGTTGGTTTTCAGTCTTACTTTGATCCAGCATTTCCTTACTATTCAACCTTTCCTTCCTTTTGGAATGGCAATATATATCCTGTGCCATTGTATGTTGGAAGTATATGATCTGTTTTTCATTTTGATTTTGTAGGGGGTTACAGTTACGAGATTGCTATGAATCTCAGAAGAGATTTTGAACTTTGGAGTTTTAAACAGTGTTGAGACTGTAATAGATTATGGAGACTTTTGGTGTTAGATGGGATGCATTTTTACATTATGATAAGGTTTTAGACCTATGGGAGCCGGGTAGTGGAATGTGGTGGTTTAAATAAGAATGGCCCCCCCATAGGCTCATATATTTGAATGCTTAGTCATCAGGGAGTGGCACTACTTGAGAAGGATTAGGAAGTGTGGCCTTGTTGGAGGAAATGTGTCACTGGGGGTGGGCTAAGCTCTTAGCTCAAAAGCCTGAGACATACCTGGTATCTCACTCTCTTCCTGCTGGGTACAGATCAGGATGTAGAACTCTCAGATACCTCTCAAGTACCATGTCTGCCTGCATGTAGCCATGCTCCCTATCATGACAATAATGGGCTAATCTCTGAAACTGAGAAAACTCCAAATGAAAACGTTCTTTTATGAGAGTTGCCATGGTCAAGATGTCTCTTCACAGCAATAGAACATTGACTAAGAAAATAAGCAAACAAAACTGTGTGTACCTGGGCGGTGGTAGTGCACGCCTTTAATCCCAGCACTCGGGAGGCAGAGCCAGGCCGATCTCTGTGAGTTTGAGGCCAGTCTGGTCTACAGAGCGAGATCCAGGACAGGCACTAAAGCTACAGAGAGAAACCCTGTCTCTAAAAAACCAACCAACCAACCAACCAACAACAACAACAACAAAACTGTGTGTAATCTTGCTAGTCTGAGTGTCCCAAGGCTGCAGTCAGGTCCTCCAAACATTTTTTCTAGCTTGATCCCCCTGTGAAACATAAATTTATGTGTTGGCTATGCCCCAGGGAAAATATGGCATGGTAGCCAGAAAGATCTTGAGCTGGAAGAGCATACACCACAGATGATGTACCTGAGAAATAAACAGAGGTAGAAAGAAAATACAGAAATGAAGCAAAAGATAGAGAACATCTACAAAAAGGGAAAACCAATGCTTTCATGTGTAGGTAGGCAAAGCTATTATATTGATAGATACTACAGGTAATTGATGCAAATATTAGTGTGAATTGGGTAAAGAAAGGGAAAGTGAAGCCTGCTGCAAATAATTTATAGAGAAAAAAACTCACAAAAGAAAATGGTTTTCCAAGGAAGATCATAAATTTGAATCAGGGCTGTGAAATGACAGGTTGAGCTTCATAATTCCTGCTTCAGCAGTCTTCACACTGAAACACTCTGACATTCTTTATCATTATAATGTTCTCTCTGTTACCAATCCACTGATGTTAAAGGCCATTCACAAAATGTAGGTTTTCAATGCTTATCTAATTAGCCTATAAAATATAACTGTTTCATAAAATTAAATTAGTGTTTCAATAATATATGAAACAATTACATACAATTTCGTTGTATTACCTATTGTCTTAAAAACATAGTAGTAATTTAAATTCTTTTAAGTAATAATGCATACACAGCTCTCTGTGTAGTTTTGGTGCCTGTTCTGGATCTCGCTCTGTAGACCAGGCTGGCCTTGAACTCACAGAGATCCGCCTGGCTCTGCCTCCTGAGTGCTGGAATTAAAGGCATACGCCACCACTGCCTGGCTTAGGCTTCTTTCTAACCAGCTCTTACAACTTAAATTAACCCATTTCTATTAATCTATGTGTTGCCGTGTTGCCAAGTGGTTTGTGGCTTTTATCTCTGCTCCTACATGTCCTGCTTCCTCTGCATCTGGCTGGCAACTCCCCCTCACCTAGATTCATCTTCTCTTTTCTCTCTGCCCGGAAGTCCTGCCTAACCTCTTCCTGCCCAGCTATTGGCCATTCAGCTCTTTATTAAACCAATCATAAGGTGGCTTGGAAAAGAAACATCTACACAGGGTACAAAAATATTATTCCACAACACATATCTTCATGAGTCAATACCTTAAAACTTTATTGTGATATTTTTGTATAAAACTTTCAAAAATGGAGGCAGCATTAACTAAAATACTTTATGAGGAGAGTGAGAGAAAAAGAGATAAAGAACCAAATATATAGTAAATGCAAAGTGGAGCAACTTAAGGATGTATACAGTATTTATGTTATTAAGTGAAAATGAGTGAATTTATAACATTTACAAAGATTCTTTCGAAGTCATGAAGCAAAACTCAGCAATTTTCTGCCTGTAGGATGTCTTAGTTAGGGTTTCCATAACTGTGATAGAACACCATGACCTAAAGCAGTTTAAAGAGGAAAGGGGGTATTTAGTTTACATATCCTGAGCCACAGTTCACTGAGGAAATCCAAGACAGGAAGGCCAATAGGACAGGAACCTGGAGACAGAAGCTGACACAAAGACCGTGGGGAGCGCTGTTTACTGGCTTGCTCTCCAGGGCTTGCTCTCCAGGGCTTTTTTTATACACCCAGGACCACTTGAGAGAGAGTGGCACCATCCACAGTGGCGTGTTTCCTCCCATATTAATTGCAAATTTTAAAAAATGTACCTCAGGCTTGCCCATAGGCCAAAATAGTGGGTCATTCATTTTCTCATTTGAGAGTTCCCTCTTCCCAAATAATTCTAGCCTGTGCCAAGCTGACATAAATCTAGCCAAAACCAAGGGACTATATCTAAAACAGCACAATTGAGAAGTTTCAAGAAAGAGATTGGAAAGAGTGTGGCAAATGTACACAAGTAGGAACAGAACAGCGTGAGCAGCTGATAGCTGACAAGACACTTTCGCATAGAGAAGCCTCAGCAAGGAAAAGATGCTAGAGAGGAGTTTGTTATTTTACTTCTTACAGAATGTCTCCAAAGATGCACTTTATTCTCAACTTCATTATTTGTGAAGCCACACTAAAGATAAAGCTTTTCTCTGACGGTCCACTAATTAGGTGGAAATATTAGCAGCAACATAAAATCAAGCCCGAAGTGCTAAGCAGCTACCTTAAATAGCACTGGGATCCCTGCAATGTTAACATAAACAGCCAGCTGGCAGGAGACGATAAGGATGCAGTAGTATTTTAATTGGCACTTGTTCTGCGTACATACATTAGAACGGTTACAATACCAACTACATGAATCAGTGACAATTATTCTATGTTAACAAAAAACAAATTTCCTTTAAATTAGCATTATGAAGATTAAAAAGTAAGGAAATTACAAAAACTACAATTAGAGCCACTTTATTTAAATGCATTAAAATGAATGTTTATTCTTTGAAAATATTGAAAAGCACCACGTTATTTCTGTGGTAGTTGCACATAATATGATGTGGTTTGAAAAGACAAGAACAGCAAATCCCTGTGAACTCAAGACTCATTTCAGTCTAATAAGACTAAATGTGAATATTAGACAGTTAGCATGATAGTATCCTCTATGAAAATTTGATTTGGGTTACAACTTTAAACACTATTATAATTTTTTGTTTTTATTTTTTCATATAATTTAACTGGATCATGTATTCCTCTCTCCAAGCTCCTCGCAGTTCCTCCCCATCTTCCTATCCACCCACCTTTATGTTCTCTCTCTCTCTCTAAAACTAATACAAAGTACACAAAAACAAAAATCAAAACATTCCACAAACTAGTAAGACAAAAAAAAAAGCCAAAATAAAACAAACAAAAATCTTAAAAAGAATGAAACTATGGAGTTCATTTTGAGTTGGTCGACTCCTCCTGGGCCTGAGGCCTCCCTGGAGGGTGGCTGATACACCCCTTCTCAGAGCTGAGACTCCATCTGGCTTCAACTCGTACAGGCCTTGTGCTTGCCCAGTCTCTGTGAGTTCACATGGTTATCAGTTGTTGAGTCTGGAAGACACTGTCTCCTGGAGTTACTCAACCCCTCTGGCCCTTACAATCTTTTCAGCTCCTCCAGACAGCTCCCTAAGCCTTTAGGGGAGAAGTTTGATGCACACATCCCATTGAGCCCTGAGTGATCCAAAGTCTTTCATTCTCTGTACAGTGTCTACACAGGTGGTAGTTACAATACAGAGTTAATCGTCTTAAATGGTCCAGAAAGAGTGCCAGTGGGTCAAGGAACCTTTGAAACCAAGTCCTCGTTCCTGACCAGTCAGATGACCGCCTACCACCTCCTCTGTCCATACAGCTGCTCCAAGACAAGCACCATGTATCATACAGCTGTGTTCTCCCACGTCCAGTCATGACCGGCTCAAAGGAGCTGAGGACTTGACGAAACTGGGTTGGATGGTTGAGAACAGGAGAAATCAGGATAAAGTAGAGGACTCAGAAAGCGCAGGAGAGACACTGAAGAAAAGGGAAGACTAGAGGAGAGGAGGGAGAACCGAGCAGGATCGTCGTCGGATGTGGGCGTGATGTGGAAAGCTCTGAGAACTGGGTTACGATGTTTCCATGGCAGAAGATGGATACAAAGCCAGGCCTCTGACACTCGGTGTGTGTGTGGAAGCGCTTGTAGTTTTTTGGTGAAGAAACTAGTTGCCTCTTGGCTCTGTTCTCTCAGCCTCCTACCCAGCACACTTTTACATTTTTTCCGTTGGTTTGTTTGGATTGCCTGGGGGATGATGGTTTCCAAGAGAACCAGACTTTGGATCGAGGTCGTCACAGTCCGCTTCCCTGGGGCCGAATTTCCCAATTTGAGGCACTCGATCTCCTATGTGGCCTCCACGGTTCCACGTGGAACGTAAGCTCGTGGGGCCGCAGGGGGCTGGCACTGGTCATTCGGAACTGAGGGACCGCGGTGAAGGAAGCCAGGAAGCGTCAAGGGAGGACGTGAGGCTCAGGCTGTCATGGAGCAGTCCCTCAGCGCCTGCTCCAAGACCGCCAAAGTGGCTGCCAACCAAGCAGCCTCTGGTGGCAGTGTGACTGAGAGCAGTCAGCAATGCGGAGATGTAAGTGGAGTGGCCTCAGGTCAGTGTGGCTGTCCTCGGTCTCGGGCCTGGGAACGGGAATCACCAGCTCCTGTCTGGCTATAGCAGGGTGTCCTAGGCTGGCTGAAGAGAGGCTGGCACACTGTGAGGGTGAGCCCTTCAGACCTTACCCTTTGATTCTTGGATTTCTATCCTTGTTACGGGAGGAGATGGGCCAAAGCAAAAGACTATTACCGAAAGAAAAGACAAGTTATCTGATTCTATTTCACAGGGGGCACCCAAAGCCCGAAATCCAGGGGTGGGAGCCGCTCAGCTACTGGGTCTTCCTCTTGGAGTCAAGCTGCCGGTGATCCCAGGAACTGATACTGTATATTTTACGACGAATATCGGTGAAAAGGTAAGGCAACTTTTATAATTATATGAACATTACATTACAGCGCTGTACTCTCCTTGCTGTTAGACAATACAGAGTATATGAGGAGAACGTGTACTAACAGGCAGACATTGTACCACGGGCATTGTTTAGATTGTGAATAAAGCAATTTCATCCAGCATGGCTTTATAGAATCATGATCAAAAGGATTTAGATCCTCAGCCCTATTTTAATTTATATTACATAGCAACACATTAACATTTAATTATAAGCCCTTTACATGCCTATGTATTTTTTTTTCTTAGAAACATTTGATTTAAAGGCTATTACTATTTGTTCTTGATTAGTACTAGGATTTTAATCAATACTAACTGGTGCTAAACTCTCAATGAAAGACATTTTTTTTCTTTTGAACCAAATGCTGTCTTATACAGTAAGTTAAAAAATAGATTTGAAATTATTCTCCATGTTTAGTATTATAATTCTTGTAGATAAAAAAGTGCCCTGCTTCTGTGATGATGAAACCCAATGATCAGTTTAGCCTCTTCCTCCCTTCATAGTTTCAGAATGAATTCTTCCAGTCGATATGTTTTATGCCCATGTAAACAAACATCACTCATTATTTTTGTCCAGTTTGTCTCCAAACTTACTCTTCTTTCTTCCTAATTTGTTAATCTGAGTCATTCTAGAGGATCACTAATATGTTTTTGCTTAGAATCACATTTCTTTAGGTTGAATGATTACACTCATCATTTGTATTAAATTCTGTGGTACCGTCTACTTCCCTTAAAACACTTAGATTTTTGTCCCATCCCTAACCTCCTCCAGTTCTTGACTAAATAATTCTGAAGAAGACTTACTATATTTTTGTTAAGTGGTTACTTTAATTAATATTGAGAAATGTGTTTGTCACTGTTAAAAGCCAGCATCTAAAAAGAGTTGACAGTCAAATATCTAAGAGAGACAACCAATTCCTTCCTTGGCGTGTATTTCCCGGGATGATGTGTACCTCTTATCTGGTCCAATTCCCACTGAATTAGACTTTAAACCACAGGGGGACTGGTGCTCTCTGGGAAGCTTTGGTAGTCATTCAATCCGCTTTTCTGATTAGACCTTTTGAAAGGTATTGAACTGGTGGCACTAAGACCTCAGTGACTTAACAAAATGTTCAGTGTTTTACGCCAAGGAAGAGCTACTCTGCTCTCTTGCCCCCTTACGCTTTCCTTTTTGCCTTCTGCCTTCTACTTCTACTTCTTCTTTTTAGACCCCCTACTCCACCTGATTCTCCAGGATTCAAGAACTGAACTGAACTTGTAAAATGAACAAAGATCACAAACTGGTACCTTCAGGACCCTCTGGATTGGTGCACAATATCATGTGGTAGTGTGAATTGAATTAGAAGCCTACAAACAAGGGCCCATGACCTCTGCTTTTCCAGCTCCCCCCACATACTCCAACTTCATCACCTGTTTTCTGACTTGGCATTGTATTAGTAAGCATTAAAGCTGAAAATGTGCAAAGACAACATTAGCACATTTTTACACATTCTTCTTTCACTTACCTTTTCATCTTCAGAAGAGCTTGTACAAGCTATTTTCATTATTCTCCCTTTGAAAAAGTAACTGAGAACTCACACCAAAACCTTACTTACTCTGATAATGTTTTAGTTAATAAATGAGATTAAATAACTTAGGTGTTTCCTTCATAGTAAAAAAAATATAGGGAATCATGAACATTAGTTGGCTGTCTTTCCATTCTTTTATATGGTTATGTTTATTTTGCTATTTATATGATAATATTTATCTGGTAAAATTATGTTTATATGTTAACATTTATTGTATGAGGTTGTGTTTGCTGTTAACACAGGACAAAAAAAACATTTCTATAAATATGCCTTAAAATTGATATTTCAATATGTGGAATTATGTAACATAGACATTGATTTTCTTTCTGAGTACAATACTCAAAGCACTTTGGGTTTGTCAGAAGTCCCAAGACACTATGATTCTTTATCCTTAGTATTTAGCATTAACTTCTACACTGTTTCATGCGTTATTTCCATTTAATTTTGGCAAAAGATTTTTCCATTATTTTCCTCACTTTCAGATGATTGAAACAGAATGATTATTATCCTTTTTCCTTTTGTGTATAGTGTCTTGATCTAAGGAGGGAAAGAAAAGACAGCGTCCAAGCATTGGCTTTATTTCTTAAAGCAAACCATACACCGTTCCCATTCGTTCCCTTCTCTCTGTTTCTCTTTCCCATCTCTCGTGTTCATAAGGTGACGACGCATCAAGGAAAGAGCTGATTGAGTGGGGCCGACGGTTTAAATTACTTCACATGGCTGAGGGAAGAAGGGAAACTTACCTGAGTAAACCTGCCTGTGGCTTGCTTATTCCCAGCTCAAATTTAAACCGCGTGTTTGATTTTTCAGTCATGTCAGCAGGTTAATTAAAAGTGAAAATACATTAATTTATATTTGTAATATTTTAACCTCTGTGTATGCAGCTTTTTCGACCTTCCTATGGTTTTAACCTGAGTGATCCTTACTGTCAACTTTTGGAAACCCAGTATAAAAGTCTCCATGATCCACATTTAAGAACATACTATAAAGTGCAAAGATATTCTGAGAAGGCTGAAGAAAGGTGCCTACATCACGAGCAATAACAAAGTGAGTTGAAGGGTGCTTTTTTTTTTGGTTTTTCGAGACAGGGGTTTCTCTGTGTAGCTTTGCACTTTTCCTGGAGCTCGCTTTGGAGACCAGGCTAGCCTCCAACTCACAGAGATCCGCCTGCCTGCCTCTGCCCCGCACCCCCCCCCCCCCCCCCCCCCCCCCCCCCCCCCCCCCCCCCCCCGTGCTGGGATTAAAGGCGTGCACCACCACCGCCCAGCGCTTTTTTTCTTAATCAATGAAAACTTAGACTATTTTGTGTTCACCACTCCCCTGCCCTAAGGGGAAGCCAGTCCGTTGATGCAAAAACGTTGCTCTCACTTCTAATGGAACAAGAAATAATTTCTTCTAGAGCCGAAAATGAGTGCCCATTGCTCTGGAACACAGATTTAGGTTACCCCAAATTCCATGATCTTATGTGGAAGTAACATCATGAAGTTTTTTTTTTGTTTTTTGTTTTTTTTGGTTTTTCGAGACAGGGTTTCTCTGTGTAGCTTTGTGCCTTTCCTGGGACTCACTCTGTAGCCCAGGTTGGCCTCAAACTCACAGAGATCTGCCTGCCTCTGCCTCTCAAGTGCTGGAATTAAAGGCGTGCGCCACCACCGCCCAGCTTAAAAGTTTTTTTTTTGTTGTTTTTGTTTTCAGTGATTTATTTAACTATTAACCCAGGTCTTCTACAAGAGCAACAAGTGCTCTTAACTTCAGAACCATCTGTTCAGCCCCTGAAGTAGCACTCTTAAACATTCCTTTATACATCATATATTCCTTAGGAAACAGTATACTAATAATATTTCCATAATATTGAAGTGCCAAGGAATAAAGACATCAATTTCACAATTGTTAGCACTGTAGTAATGTCTTCTTCTACCAAGCAGAAAACATATGTATACATATTTACACAGCTATATTTTTTTGCTTTTACTCATCTCTAAGTCAAATTCAAGAATCCCATAGTCACTGTGGGCTGGTAACTCTTCATCAATGTCTTTATGCCGGTATGCATTCCTCCAGAAAGGAAACTGTATGCTCCAGTAGATTACAGTGCAGGCTTCCTTCTTTCAAAAATTAAAAAAAAATAGTCTCTCCAAGTATGTCTTTTAAGTTAAAGGCAGAATATTTCAGAAATAATTGTCTCCTCCCATTTGAAATGTCTCCCTCTTCTCCTCTATGTCCTCTAAATACCACATATAGACTAACAAGGACTTACCTCCTCTTGAGCATGAAAGGATATCTGATCTTGGCTACTTCTATCATCACTACTAATAATATGTCTTATTACATTTTTAAGCTTCTATAAAGAAGAAAAAAGAAGCAGTTTGATGATATAACAATAGTTTATCCTGATGGTGACCAGGAATCATTTAAAGGAATATCAGGTAATTGAATATTTTAGTAAATATCAAATATTTAGAGTGGTGATTTTGGGGAAAACTGAGTTGCTGGTGACCTTCACTTGAATGCACATGAAGCTTCAGTTTATTCTGATGAATTACTGGTTTTTGAGGCTGCCTGCCATGTACTGCTTTCAGAATTTTATCTCTAGATAACTCATTTAGTGTTTTCAACTGGTCATTGAACTTTCACTTAAGAACAGTTAGATGCAGGATTTATTAATATTAATTATAGATACAAATTGGCTGATTGTATTTTATATTCTCAGAATGATTTTAGAAATCTCAGGAATATTTCAGAAGCTACATTCACTGACTCCAAGCTACAGTAAACATTTATTGAGTATCACTTTCTACCATTGATAGGCTGGATCACTTTTTGTTCTTCATTGAAGCTAACCAGATTATACCATGAGCCCCCAACAAGAAGGACTCTAACGATAAACATTAAAACGGAATACTATGACACTTCTTTCACTAATAACTCTCGAAGTGCAGTAAATGTGTAAACTTGGAATAACCTTGAAGCTTACCTTACTGATTAAAACCTAAAGGAAACAAAGCCCAAGTTTTCTCTTCGCTGTGTGTAATCTGTTTGCTTTTTACAAACCCCAGAAACCCGGCAAAAGGACAATGCTACTAATCTTCGGCTGTCTAGTCTGTCCCAGGACCCTCTGAATTTGAGCTTGTCCATCTCTGTAATGCCTTTAATGAGAATGACCCCCGTAGGCTCATGTATTCGAATGCTTGGTCCTTAGTACAAGTGTTTGCAAAAGGTTAGTAGGTGTGGCCTTGTTGTAGAAGGGGTGTCACTGGGGGTGGGGCAGCATCTAGGTTGCAAAAGCCCACCCCCTCCCCAGTTAGCTTTTCTCAACTTCCTATTAGAGTTTGGGCAACCTACCATGGCCCCTAAGGAAATCTCCCTCTCCCTCTAGTGACAGTTATCACAGCTAACTATGGCTGCTTCAGGCTTTAATACTATAGAACGTGTCTCTTGTCATTATGGTTGTTGTTTTCAGAGTCTCATCTGGTAGTCCAGCTTGGCCTCATACTTCTAGCAATCCCTCTGCCTCAGCTTCCCTTGTCCTGCTCTTACAATCATAAGTCACCAGACCACTATGCCTGTTTTCAAGTTGGTTTCCAGCCTGGATATTGTTTTTATTATGCTTTCTGAGCAGTTTTATCAAAGATATTCAAGGTTATAATATTTTTCTTCAAAATAAACAGTCATTACTGTCCCTCCTTCATTGGAATATAGCATTCTTGTTACTATACCCTAATATCTCCTCCTTCAGAATTTTCTCATGTGCTAATCTGTATACATCCAATATCAAATTAGATGATGTGGTAAATGTTCCTTTTAATTATGAAATATATTTAGCAAACTTATTAAGGGAAAAATGAATTGTTTGCTATGATTGTTACCGTCGCTTTTCCTTTTAATACATTTTTCCAGATTATCTTTCTGGTGCTATTTCATTCACCTCAGTCTTCTGTAGTGCCTCTTTTTTTAGGTTTTTTGAGACAGGGTTTCTCTGTGTAGCTTTGCGCCTTTCCTGGATCTTGCTCTGTAGACCAGGCTGGCCTCGAACTCACAGAGATCCGCCTGCCTTTGCCTCCCGAGTGCTGGGATTAAAGGTGTGTGCCACCACTGCCCAGCTGTAGTGTCTCTCTCTTTTTTTTTTTGTTTGTTTGTTTTTCGAGACAGGGTTTCTCTGTGTAGCTTTTCGCCTTTCCTGGATCTCGCTCTTGTAGCCCAGGTTGGCCTTGAACTCACAAAGATCCTCCTGCCTCTGCCTCCCGAGTGCTGGGATTAAAGGCGTGGCCGCCGCCGCCGCCGCCGCCGCCGCCGCCGCCGCCGCCGCCGCCGCCGCCGCCGCCGCCGCCGCCGCCGCCGCCGCCGCCGCCGCCGCCGCCGCCGCCGCCGCCGCCGCCGCCGCCGCCGCCGCCGCCGCCGCCGCCGCCGCCGCCGCCGCCCGCCGCCCGGCTGTAGTGTCTCTTTTATACCAGCCTTTCTAGCATCAGATGGGCCTAGTTTTTTGCTGCTGCTGTTGACTTTAATATCATAATCTCTTTATCTTTACTGCTGAAATTTATTACTCTCATTTAAAATAGACTTTAATTTGACAGTTGATTGTTTTTATACTTTTAAAAACCCATCTGGGACTAGGGCTCAGTCTTTGAAGTTTTGTCTCACAGGTACAAGGACCTGAGTTCAGATTCCCAGCAGTCATCTTAAAGTCCCCAGTTCCTAACTCCAGTGCTAGGGTGGGGTGGGGCAGAGATAAATGGATGCCTGGGCCTCAGAGGCCAGCTGAGTAGATGAGCTCCATGTTCAGTAAGAAACTCTGGTTCCTGATATTAAAGTGAAGCCTGATCAAAGTAGACACTGGTCATTGACCTCAGGCCGCCACATACCTGAACACACACTTGAATACACACCACGTAAACATATGTACACCTTCATGGACATGTACACACACACTAGAATATTTTTCATAATTCTGACAAAATACCTATAATATTTTAATTACTCTTTATATAATATTTTCAATATGATACTATATAGTCTTCTGTGCATTGCTATTTAAAATCAGCATCGATTTTTTTTCCCTTTGGCAGATATTTTTATAGTTTTTAAGGATTTTTAAGATTTTTCTAGTAAATAATTCAAATAGAAATAAAACTGAGGAGTTGACAGTGAAGCTTTGTATAGCCATGACCACTGTTTTCAACAATTCATGAGCCAGTTTACCTATGGCTTCAGCATTTATTTGTTGCCGAATTGTTTTGAAGCCCATCACACTTATAACAGCATCATCAATATTTCAATATGTATTTTGAAAAAATAAGGAACATTTTAAAAATATGATATAAAAATACCATCATCACATTATATATACTAATAATTCATAATTCCATATTATCAAATAATTAAACACTGTTTATATTTTCAAAGTATTAAATGTAAAAAAAACTTTTCAAGTGCATGATAAGTCATATTAGCTACAAAGCCAATCTAAAATACACTAATTTTTGTATTCCATAAAAACAGACTGTGTGCCTACTGTTATAGCATGGAGTAGACATGAAGATGATTTATTTTTCTTTTTTTTTTAAAGATTTATTTATTTATTATATATACAGAAGAGGGCACCAGATCTCATTACAGATGGTTGTAAGCCACCATGTGGGAGCTGGGAATTGAACTCAGGTCCTCTGGAAGAGCAGCCAGTGCTCTTAACCTCTGAGCCATCCCTCCAGCCCTATTTTTCATTCCCATATAGAAGCTAGACAAATGTTTCTGAAGACTCCAAAATACATTTACTATATCTGTTTGGAGAAATAATTTGAAATAATTTAATCAGTTTTCAAAATACATATCAGAGTTATGAATACCACACTGGGTTTTTTTCCAAAACTTTTTATGAGATATGACTAAATAACAATTTGATAACTTTAATTTTAAACTTATTTACTTAAGTTATGAATGTTGGGAAATAACTTATATAGTTTCTTAAGGCATATAAATAAGATGAAATTTTATGCTCAAAATATTTTTTCTCTAGTATGAAATAAACCAGCTTAAAACAGTCTGAAATTCTGAATAGATTCCTTTTTTCATTTTCTTATAAGTCATGCTGGTATTCTACTTATAATATATAATTATTATATAATTGTTTTATATAAAAAATTGAATGCTACTCCCATATCTCCCAAATATGGAATAAATACTTATATGACTTAATTTTTATCTGATTATCTTCTTTCTAAGTAACTTCTGAAGAACTAAATAGCATAATTCAAAATATAATGACGTGGGTTGTAGCTACAGTAACTAGTATATTATATCCAGCCATCAAAAAATATGAAGAAAGAGTGCAGAATAATACTCATCCGGTGTCTGATGACTCAGACCTTTCTTCAGATAGTTCAAGTTTCTGTAGTACATGCAGTGAGGGCTTCACATACAGAAGCTACATACCTACAGCATTTCAAGCAGTTCCATGTGTATTTGCCGGTGACAGGCCAGTGAAGAAACCACCCACACCTTTGAAACCTCCTTCTGCACATGTGGAAAGAACAGTTACTGGCACAACATATCAAGTGAGAGGATAATCTATATCTTCACAAGTCAATTACAACAAAACCAGCTTGGAATATCCATTTCCTAAGACAGGAAGTAGTAAATCTGATAGTCACCTTTTAACAGCATTAGAAACAAGCACTAAAAAAATCTAAAGATGCTACCACAGAAATAAATAGTTTAGAGATTCTGTTGCTATATGACAAAAAAGCAAAGGCCATGGATCAGATGAAAAATTTAAAGAATGTTTTTGTAAACTTTAAATGTCACTTGAAAGGAGAAACACAACTTATTTTAGAAAGTATTTTTCAAGAAATAATGTCTGACTTAACCCAGGCCATTCCTTCTCTTTCTTCTGTGACTGCTGAAGTTTTTGTTGACCAATGTGATAACGAGAGAGAAGACTTGCTCTCAAATGTTGACATATGCTCAGTAGCTTCAGAGAGTGTAGAAAATATGCTGGCGAAGCTGGAGTCCGCCGTTGAGAAAAAAAATGTGTGCAGACGTTTTCACAAGAAGATTTGGCAGTTGATATTAAAACAAGTTTCTCAGGTAGTGCTGAGTATTTTTCATCCTTAGAAACAAAACCTTCAGAAGATACACTGACTTCTACCTTGGAGCCAATGTGTGATATTGCAGGTGATATGGTACATGCCATTTTAGAGAAGTTGATGACTCTTGCATCTTATAAGAAAAGTGAACTTCCTCTTGAAGACACAACTAAACATTTCCTCCAACAAATTAAGACAATCAATTTTTGATAAATTCTGTCAAAAAACTGACCAAAAGAAATCTAGTCCTGAATCTGATGCTGCTAATCTAATTGTGAAAGAAGAAATACAAAACTTAAATATTTTTTCACAGTCCTCTCTAGTTGGTTATGTAGAAGAAGCAATAAGCACTATACTAGGCTATGTACAAACTGAACTTAATAATGAGAGACTAATTGCATATGAATAAACAGTAGTACTTCTTCAGCTACTGAATGATGTCTTAACTTCACCAGGGGCCAGCAAAAGCAGGTATTAAAAAACATAGACAACTTTGAATAGGAACTCTTCTTGATGCCAAAGAAAAGTATAGACTCACTAGCACTGGCTCATTTAATGGTCTTAGAACTAGAAGACCATTTCCCCCTGTTAATGTCCTAGGCATGGTTCTGAAGACGATGAGGAGGAAATAGATAACCTTGTGAGAAGTGTGCTTGATTCATCCTTCAATGATGAACAAATAAAACCACAAGAGCAGATTCCTAACCAATGGCCTACAAGGAGAGACACTTGTTCTGAATCCAAAAGGAGCAATAAACACCAACAAAACCTACTTCTCAAAGCAAAGTTGGATCTCGTGACTGCAGATTAAAGTTGGAGTTATCTCTTAGTGGTGAAGGCATTATGAAGACAGAACACTGCTTGACTAATGATGCTTCAGTTTTCAGCCGAGATCAAAAGCATCAAATCCAAAAGGCTTCAGAAAGCACAGTTCAACACATTTTAACAGAGATGCTCAAGGATATGTCTTCTGCTTCATCTCCTCATCCAGGAAGCAAAATCGGTGAAGAAACCTCTGCCTTTACCTCAGAAAAACTCAAGGATTATCAGATCAAGAATGGATGGAAGAGATGTTTTCTGGGTCAGAAATGTGTGCATTTGCACATGAAATAACTGATTCTGTGATAAATAGACTTCACAAGGCCTCGAAGTGCATTCCTAATACCATTGAAAACACCATTTCATCAGTTGATCAAACTTGTCTAGATCATTCTGATACTCCCCAAACAACCAAAGAAATTATCAAGTAAAATGCCATTCAAAGTATGGTTTGACAGTGAAAAGAAAATGAAATATTTATCTTCACTCAACATAGAGCTTGAAAAGACTTCCCTGTTAAGATCTCGAGAATGTGAACCTAAGCGTGTAAATGATATTACTGATAAGATCATTAATACATTTTTAAAAGTCTGAAGGTATTTGTCCAAAATTACAGACAGGCAAAAAAATCTTCACTGGTTGGGAAATCATTACATTCTCAACTTAGTACTTACACAATGAAAATAGTCAACATTGTTTTAGATGCTATACAGAATGAACTAGAATTCACCAAGATAATCCCAAATCCTAGGGAGACAGATCATACCAAGTGTCGTACAAGCAAAGGGTGGTTTGCTGATTCCAATGAAGCAGTAGTCTCCCATGTCACCAGTGTCAATGACATTATGGAGAGTTCATTAGTGACATGTAGTCCATTTGTGAAATGATACCAAGTACAAATGAAGATCAAACAAATACTTCAACCTCTACAGATAAGGCAGTTTCTATAATGTTATGTGGGTCTGAAAATGCTAATGAACAAAACATTTTGTCAAGCAAACAGGATAAAAATTCTTTTTGACAATATTTGGCTACACCTTGTATTCACCAGGGTGTCATTAATGGAAAGGATTTGAAAGATAGTTCCAAGCTGCAGGTGTTAGATCGAATTGGAGAAACACTGCATGAAATGTTGAGCAAACTCACAGGTTCCCACCCTGATTCTCAGCCATCTTGTAGTCAGCAAAACACAGAGAAGTTACATAAGGATCCTCCAACACTATCTAATGTTCAACTCATTTCCAAAGCAATTCTGGAATAGATCCTTGCAAAACTATGTGATACTAACATAGATACCAGCATTGTAAATTGTGTCAAGCAAAAGCAAGTGTGACAAAGACAATTATTCAGAACAGCAAGATGGTATTATTGGAAGACTAGTCAATAAGACAGAATATCGAAAAATACTTGAGTTTCAAATTCAAGATACCATTGAAGGGACCTTATGATATTTATGAAAATATTATGTATCAGAATAATCTCTCATTTGCCACACCCACTCTGCAATATAGTATACTTAGCAAACACTCAGAAGCAAATTTCCAACCAGTTGTTATGGGTACAAATATTATCCCGAAAGTGTCAGTTCCTAAAACAGATGTCATGTTGGTGTCCAAAGATAGAGTGGACATTGTGCTTCATAACCTTACTTCTTTGGTCATACTTGCCATAAAGGCCAAAGCTCCTGCTTCCTCAAGATTGGCCTTCTATGATGTGTTTCCAAAATCTCAGTGCCAACAGCCTCTTTTTATAACACAAAGAACTGAGGAACAACCAGGGCATTTTTCACATTCAAAAAATAAGAATTTAGCTTATGCTGCTGTTTATCAGATGCCTGTGAAGAGAAATGAAGACACCAAGGAACCTGCACCTGACCCATGCGAGGAAAACGCCAACTTCATTACTGAAACTATTTTCAATCGGTTACAGTCTTTTGCCACAGAAAGAATAAATTCATCAGGGACTCCCACCTTTCAGTCTAATAAAGAAAATGCATTTATTAGCCCAGAATTTGAAAATGGTAAACTAGATGACAGCATTTTTCATGAATCAGACCAAGTTGAATCTGATGTGAATGTCCTAAAATTATCAACAACCAAAACAGATCCTAGCCAAGAGCTTGTAAAACCCGTTTTTGCCAGTTGCAGAGAAAATCTTGGAACCACAGTCTATTTATCACAAACTAGCCTTAAGGACTATGCTGATTTCATTGCCAGTGCTATTTTGAAGCTTATTAAAGATGATTTAGACTTAGAAAGTATACACATATATTCAAACAGTATTTTATTTCAAAAATATCATTGTGAGTGAAATTGTTAATAGTATCTTAAATATTTTGCACAATAAAGGATCTGAAAAGGATTTTTTTTTTATCCTCCCCAGGGAATCCTAGCTGTTCACAGTTAACCATATGAAGTTTTGCTGGGATACAAAGAGAGGGAAAAAACTACCACATTATCACAGTTTACAAATGACCCTTTAGAAGAAAACCAAACAACATTGGAAAAGGAAAGCCAGAGAGTTGTTTTGGAAGAAATATTTATGAGAAAAGGAGGATCAAAACCAAGAGAAAAAAAAAACCGAAATATTCAGTGCAGTAGAAGAGGTTTTGAAGACGCTCAGTCAAAACATGATGGAAATCATAGGCCACTCGCTTCCATGTAATAAAATTCCCTACAAGTAAAACATCAGCTATAGCACAGAAGAAATTCTTTCAGTCTCATATTAACAATATATCAAATGATATACTTCAAAATATTTTGGGAGAAATGCACTCTGTGGCTGTGACATCATTGTACAAAAAAAAAAAAAAAAAACCTAAAAGCAGGAGAGAGAGAGAAATGTATGACAACAATGATACCTCATCAGAAAAACCACCATGCTTTAGAGAAAATAAGCCAGCAAGAAAAAGAAGTAATCCCCTAGACTTGGGGTACCACAAATGCATCTTTTTTTTTTTTTTTTAAATTTTTCGAGACGGGGTTTCTCTGTGTAGCTTTGCGCCTTTCCTGGAACTCACTTGGTAGCCCAGGCTGGCCTCGAACTCACAGAGATCCGCCTGCCTCTGCCTCCCGAGTGCTGGGATTAAAGGCGTGCGCCACCACTGCCCGGCTCACAAATGCATCTTAATGCTGACAGTTTAAATGTTCTTGTGTTAAAAACCGCTTTTTTCCTTATTCACCATTGCAAATTGGAAGGTATTTAGTTCAAACAGTTCTTGATAAGTTGTCTAATTTTGTTTCCCTTCATCTCGAAGACAGATTTCCCCCTGAAGGTAGTTATGATGACCTGTACCTTCTTAGACTACATAATTCTAAACTTAGCCCTAAGAACAGCCGTAGGCCAGGATGTAACACAAATTTAAAAGCAAGGTCAAAAATTACCTCTCTCTCTAAATTTAAAACAAAACCACATCTAGGCATTAGTGGTATTAAGTCCAAAAGCAAGACCAAGTTAGGTACTGGAGAGAAGATTCCAAGGGAGAACCAGTCCAAAACTGCCATTGGTCTGCCACAAACTCCACCAAAGAGGATGCCAAAACCCTACTGAAAACAAAACTACCAGCTTCAGAATTGAGAATTTATGCCAAGAACATAATAACTGATAATTTAGAAATAATTATGAAAGAACTTGAAAGAGTGGCACAAAATAGAGCCATGTTAAATACAGAAGCTTTACCATCTGGTCAAATCCTGGAAGCAAGTAAATTGTTAATGCGGTGTTGCAAGAATTGTATGCTACAAACAACCACAGTTTGGCTTCTCCAATTAATGTCTCAAATCCTGGTGAGCTTCGCTTATCAAAG
Source organism: Peromyscus californicus insignis (assembly GCF_007827085.1). Lineage (NCBI taxonomy): Eukaryota > Metazoa > Chordata > Mammalia > Rodentia > Cricetidae > Peromyscus > Peromyscus californicus. The sequence goes on from NW_026294562.1 coordinate 121,710,917, forward strand.
TAGAATCCAAAGTAGAATCCGGGTGCAGGTTCCCCAACTGAGCAGCAGGCATGTTTTTACTTAGAGAATGCTTCCTCACAACTAGAACAGATTTTTCCTAAAGAAGGTATATTTAAAAAAAAAAAAGTTTGGCCGGGCGGTGGTGGCGCACGCCTTTAATCCCAGCACTCGGGAGGCAGAGCCAGGCGGATCTTTGTGAGTTCGAGGCCAGCCTGGTCTACAGAGTGAGATCCAGGAAAGGCGCAAAGCTACACAGAGAAACCCTGTCTCGAAAAACCAAAAAAAAAAAAAAAAAAAAAAAAAAAAAGTTTGACAAATGGCAAGCAGAAATAAATGATAGAGAAAATGAAAAGTCTACACTTTTAACCGTAGCTGAAAGCATTTTGACTGAAATTTCAATTAAAGTGAAGGATTTGGAGTACTCGCTTTCACTTTTAAATCTACCGCCACTTGAAGATTGTGGAAACAGATTCTATGATTGCTTTAAAGGTGGATCTACCAGAGCTGAGGATACGAAAGCACAAATCAATATGTTTGGACGGGAAATTGTCGAAATGCTATTTGAAAAATTGCAGCTGTGCTTCTTGTCTCAGATACCTATTAAAGACAGTAAGGGAATGCTAACAAGTAGGAAAGAATATGTTGCTGCTAAAAAAGTAAGCACAGTGTTCCGAGCAAGCACATCCTCAGTGGTGTGCAGACCTGTAACATGAAGACGAAAGATCAAGTGTCTATGAGTCCTAGCAACCAAATCGTCCAGGAGATCGTAGAAAGAGTCTTAAACATGTTAGAGTCATTTGTGGACTTGAAGTTTAAGCATATCTCTAAATAGAGTTTTCTGAAATAGTGAAAATGCCTATAGACAATCTCTTTCAAGTGCAACAGAGACAATTAAGCAGAAAAATGTTGCCAAAGTTACAACCATTTAGAAAGTTTGGTGATGAACCCAAGTCAAGTACTAGTACATCCAAGGAAAACATACAGAACACACTCCTACAGGTTCATTCATTCCATTCAGAATTACTTGCATATTCTGTCACTACTGTCAGTGACATGCTTAGCATAATCAAGAATAAGCTAGGCAAAGAAATAAGCCAAATGGAACCATATCCAGTTAGCATATTGAAAGAGAACATTGCTGTAAGTGAGATCATTGGTAGACTGGTAGACCAATGTACTCATTTCAGGGAGTCTTTGATCGCAAAGTTTCCAAACAAAAATTATTTCAAAAGAACTGAGAATGTTTACATCGTTAACCAGGTTGAATTTGCATCTCATGTGAAAATGCCTCCATCAAAGATGAGAAACACTAGTGTGAGAAGTAATACTCCACAGAGGAGTATATCTGGCTTGACGTTTAATTCAGAGGATGATACAAAAGAAAAGTATGGAATCACCTCTAATTCACCCTCACATATCAGTTCCTGTGTCAAAAATAATATTACAAGCTCAGAGCCAATGGAAAGGCCCAATTCAAAAGCTGTGCCATCGTGTTCTAGAAACAAAGCACAAGACCAGAGTCAAAGGAAACCAAACTTTGGACTTTTTGAGGAAGCCACAAAAGGTAACAATTCTCTTCCCAAAGGCAGTGTGTTATAAAAATTGTTTAAGAAAGCAAATGATTCCACAGAAGAATCACTAAAACAAATCATGTCATTCATAGAAATGGGGAAAGGTGAAAATCCAAGGGTTTTTCATTATGAGACCACCAAACCAATGGAGCCAAATGAAATTAAGACAAACGCTTCTCCACTCAAAATATGTTTAGCTGCAGATAATATTGTTAACACGGCATTGTCAAGCTATGGCTTCCCCATCAGCCACACCCAGCCTGGAGACTATGAAACCATTTTTTATGCCAAGGCAAAATCCTTTGTCTGCAGTAAATGGAGGAGAAAAGAATAAGAAAATTCTGCTCAGAATGTGGTATAAACAAATGACCTGTACAAATGAGGAAAAAAAAGTGAAGGTTTTGAAGCCCACCAAGAGGATTTTTCTTTATTTCACAAATGGAAAAATAAAAACTCCAAAATGACAGTGGAGACTTTGGAAGAAACTGACACAGTTGCCTTTGTTGATCAAGAACTGGGTCCAAATGAAATGCATTTGTTCACAAGACACATTACTGCATCTGTGATCACACATTTGAAGACCACCGAAGCTTCAGGTAAGCAAGAGATAAGTTAGTTTTCAAGTTGCAATAATTTTGGGAAAACAGTAAAAGGTATATTTAAAAGATCTCTTGTCCAAGAGTGTACATTTTGTTTTTTTCCTGAAAATAGCTTTAGAAATGTGAATAACGATTTGATTATTTTTAAACTTCCATGATACATAAAAGTGTTATTAAGTTAACTGTTTATGTATTAAGTAAAAAAAATGTGGGTTTTCCCCCCTCTAGACCTGTAGATAAGGGGGAAATGGAAAAAAATTAAAGTAGGGAACTTTGGTTGAGCATGCACTGTGAATCAAAAAGCTGCAAATGTTTGTGCATGCCTCTGCTGCTGCAGCCTATCATTAACTTTCTGGAACTGATACACTTGTATTTTATTCAAGATGATAGAGTAACACAAATCTTTAAGCTTACAAGTAAAATGTAGCATAGCATTGAATATATTGATGTAATATAGTTTAAAATAATCATTTCACTGGAGCTATGACAGGATGTTTCACCAAACCTGAAAAATCTGGTCTCGTAGTATCCATAACTATACAGTCAAGGCAGACATCAACCTACGACCTATAGATTTGAATATGGAAGACCTGTTTTCTCAACATATTGGCTAAGGCTAAGATTCCACAATTGTGAAGTATTGGAGGAAAATCCTATTTCTTCTTTCATTAAGTTTTACCTTTTACTTTAGTAAGGAGCCTCAAGGCAAAATACATTGCCAATATGTTGAATTTCCCAAATCTCCTCTAATCCAATCTAAAAATGCTTGTTTCTATCTTACATTTTTCTTTTAGTTTTGACTGAGGAGTTGTCTCATGTTTCTTCACTCCCAAAGAAATATTATGACTCAAAATAGCCTCTCAAAAGCATATATAGTAATTCTTCAATGTATCAGTTTTGTGAACATCTCTCTGAATCAGTCATCTGCTACTTAATTTCAAGCATTTCTGATGGCACCAAAGAGGGTAGCAAAGACAGAGCATGGCAAATCCAAGATGTAATCTCTAACAAAAACATACCAGTTCGTGCTCAAGTGTATATGAGCAGGTCTGTTTCCATTGGAGAACTCACGTTAAGTATTTTTGAAGTTATTATTGAAATCCTTTCTAATGGTAACATTATAAGTGCTGACAAGGCACATCAGACTTCCATAAAACCCAAGTACAGGTTCTGTCCAAGCGTGACTTCTTCTTGTAGATGTAACCAACAGTCTTATAAGATAAGAAACACAGAGCCAATTCAGAGAAGAAAGCCAAGAGGTCAGAGCTAAGAGCCTCACCCTTCCTGATTCAGGGATCCTCTCCAGCCAAGAGAGCTCTCCGAAAAGGACCTACTTCCTGTGTGTCTGTCTTTAAAGTCTTCCTGTTCTGCCTTGTCATTGGTTGTAAACCCAAACATGTGACTGCCTCGTCACTGCCTGAATGTACCGCCCTCCAGGTCCTTAAAGGCGTGCGCCACCGCCGCCATGCACTTGCTATGACTCTAATAGCTCTGACCCCCAGACAACTTTATTTATTAACATACAATTAAAATCACATTTCAGTACAAGTAAAATACCACCACATTTCCCCTTTTCTATTTTAATAAAAAGGAAAAAAAAGAAAAAAGGTTATAACTAACAAAAGAAAAACTATATACAAAAGTACAATGACTATATACAATATATACAAGTAATAAATGTCTAAACAATGTCTAGTACATTTGTATTTGACAAATTCAGAGAAAATAATTTCATTATCTATCCTATTTTGTTAAGTCCAAAATGTATCTAATTCACTTTCTATCCTAATTAATCTTCAACTATAACTAACTAACCTTCAACTATAGCTACCTAATCTTCAACTCCCTCAGAGACCCAAGAAGGAAATAATATTAGCTAACAAAAATAAAAACAGAAAGTGCATGCAAGCAACTTCCAAAAAATTTGTGAGTTGACAGAAACAGCCAGCTGCCTGGACAGTCACCTGAGGTTTCTCCACAGTGTTGGGGCATCATCTTCAGCCTATAGGCTTAGCATATCTGACAGACTCATTTGTGAAGTAGGATGTACACAAGGTCAACAGTTCAACCTCACATTGGGTGAGAGCAGTCCATGTACCAGAAACACCTGAATTCCACTAGTGTCATGTCATGATTCAGGATTTTAAATTCTGGAAATTGTTGTTGATTTTTTAATTCAGCTGTCCATTCTTCTTGGCTGTGTATATATGGCTTCGTCTTAGCATCCCGTTCTTCTCCACATCCCTCTGTCAAATGCCAGTTTACTATTGCGAGGCGTGAGCTTAGTTACTCTTCAAGAATAACTGTTTCAGCTGCTGTTCCATTGCACATCAGAAGCCATCGGCCCACTGCCTGTTCAGCTGCCTTCGAAGAAAAGGGCACTGTACCTTTTCCAAATTGCGAAGGCCACTTCAGGGATGGTGCCATATTGTCCTGGCCTCAGAAGATGCCTTTTGATAAAGCCATAACCACACTTGTTTTGGCAAGAATCAGTAGTCCTTTGTTTCATGTCCTGTCTGTCCATTTTGTCAGCAGTTTATTCAAGGATACTTTGTTGTCCAGTGGCTAACTTTTGCCACAATGAAAGTTAACTCCATACACAGTTTCTTCAATGCCCATATTTTCCCTGAAGTAGATTGGTACTGCCAGGAGCCGACATGTCTCATAATCATAACAAAAAAGAAAAATTTTCTAAGTTATTAAAACATTTTAAATGCCATATTCTGTAGATCTCTGAAGGGTTTGAAGATGACCTGTCTAAAATATATCTGCTCAATTTTTAAAACATATCTAATATGACTACAAGTTCTATTGTAATGTCTAACTACTAACTTTCATTTCTTTATATCCTAATAGTTGGTAATAATAACATTCAAGGATCAGAAAATTGCATTGTTAAATGAACGGTATAAGTACAATTAGAAATATATATATAGCATTTTCTAACAATATCAATTTCAATATATATAATTTGTATACAATATAAAACAATCCAATCCAATGTAAAGTATTTAAAACTAGTAATTGTCTTTTTCTTCTTCTTTCTTTCTCTTTTTTTTTTTTTAAACAAGAACCTTAAATCTAATCTCCTTTTCTTAGCCTTTTTCCTAACCCTTGACAACAACTTGTAACCAACTCCCCTAAACAATGAAAATTATCCCAGACCCAAAACCCATTAAAAAGACCAAAAAACCACCCGCCCCACACCACCTCTTTGGGAATGTGGGCGTTGTATTCTTAAAATTGCTTCCTGCTGGGTATGGGCGAAGTTATCTTTATCCTGAAAGAAAAATTTTAGGTTAATTGTCAAATCCTAGGAAAGGTAACCATATCCTTCATTATCCATTCTGTGTATAATGCCAAAGTTCAGGGTTTATCTCAAATCTTTATTCAAGTAGTCTTTGAGACTGGATCATCTCAGCTAGTCATCTCAAAATTGCTATGAGCACCTTGTGGTTCAAAGCTGATCTGTAGATGATGTTTGTCAGCTTAATGATGTTATTATTGTCCACGTGGAATTGTTGTTGTTGTGGGGCCCCAACTTCTTCCTGGAAACTTCAGTTGATGTTAGGCCTGGCCCTGATTTCCTGCAGAAAACTGATAAGAGACTCGAACACAAAGACATATATATGCAGCTAATTGAAGCCTTTTTTTCTAGAATTAATACTCTATATGACCATTCATATCTTAACAAAGGTTAAAATGTATATATATCTATATATCTATATATTAATCTTGTAAATTTTGATATAAAATTTATACTTTAAGAAAAGTTTTAAAGAATCAGAATAGAATCAAAGAGTTGAGATTAGTAATAGAATAGTCCCTTAGTTAATTTGGGTTTTCTCCTATCCCATAGCAGAAGATGGCTCTTTTATTCTGGCATGATACAGGGGGTTTGCATTTTCCTTTTAACAACATGCTTGAGTTTAAAGAAGGAGAGAGCCATTCTCCAACTCCAAAGTCAGCTTTAAATTTTAATTGAACTGGGACTATTAGAAGACCAGTAGTGTTAAATTTTTAGAGAAAAGCAGAAACAAACATTTAGGAAGACATAAAATTTTTTAGATAATATATACCCATACGCCGTTTCACTCTGTTTCCTGGGATAGATGATTTGTCCCTTTTCTCAGTTGTCTCATTTGTCCAGTGTTCTTCAGATTCCTTAACCTTCATTCTCCTAAAAGACAAAAGCAAAAACCTTTCCCCAAGACTAATTTTGGGGATGTTCCCTTTTGGCAAGTTATTATCTGATTAAATGAAAAGACATGTGTTAATGGTATAAGTTAGTTTAAATTGGATGTTCATGCTTGTTGAAGAACTATCACCTCCTCTAATTAAGAGGTTTCTCTTGTTCAAATCGAACCTTTATCAATTTTGATGGTACCCACAGTTTATCTTCTCCTGTAGAAACAAAAGCAAAGCCTCGTCCCCAATGTAACACATACCCTGGTTTCCATTCTGAGGTCAGCACATCCTTAAAGTATATAGGCTGATTTAATTCTGTAGTTTTTTCTATTATCCAATGTCTCTCTGCAGCTGTTGTTCCTTTCTCATTGGCATTAAGAAAATTCAAAGTTAATAGAGCATTATGCAGTCTATTTCTGGGGGTTTTTGTTACCCCTTTCTGTTTATTTAGCATATCCTTTAGAGTTCTGTTTGATCTTTCCACAATTGCTTGACCTGTAGGATTATGTGGTATGCCTGTAATATGCTTTATATTGTAATAAGCAAAAAACTGTTTCATTTTAACAGAGACATAAGATGGAGCATTATCAGTTTTGATTTGTGCAGGTATACCCATGATGGCCATAACTTCGAGCAAATGAGTGATTACAGAATCAGCTTTTTCAGAACTCAAAGCAGTTGCCCACTGAAATCCTGAATAAGTATCGATAGTGTGGTGTACATATTTCAGTTTTCCAAATTCTGCAAAGTGAAACATGTCCATCTGCCAGATTTCATTCCTTTGAGTACCTTTTGGGTTACATCCAGCTGGTAATGGCGTTTGATTGTAGAAGGAACAAGTAGGACATTTCTTTACTATTTCTTTGGCTTGTTGCCAGGTTATGGAAAAATCTTTTTTTAAACCTTTACTATTGACATGATGTTTTTTATGAAATTCTGAGGCCTCCAGCACATTTCCTATCAATAATTTATCAATCTCATCATTGCCTTGTGCTAGAGGGCCTGGCAGACCAGTATGGGATCGAATGTGAGTTATATATAAAGGATGACTCCTTTTCCTGATTGTATCTTGTAATTGAATAAATAGTGAAGCTAATTCTGAAGCATCAGGGATAAATTCTGCAGTTTCAATATGTAATACTACTCTTTCAGCATACTGAGAGTCAGTTACTATGTTGAGAGGTTCTGAAAAATCCATTAATACCAACAGAATAACATACAATTCTGATTTTTGAACTGAATTATAAGGACTTTGAACCACTTTACTTAAATTTTCTGATTTGTAACCTGCCTTTCCTTGTTTGTTGGCATCTGTATAAAATGTACGAACTCCAGATATGGGTTTTTCCCGTACAACTCGAGGCAAGATCCAATCAGCTCTCTTTATAAGATCAATTCTATCGCTTTTGGGATATTTGCTGTTAATTTCTCCCAAAAAATTACTGCAAGCTCTTTGCCAAGGTTCACTTTCTGTCCATAATTTTTCAATATCCTCCTTAGTTAAAGGTACGACAATTTCTGCTGGGTCTATTCCTGCTAATTGACGAAGTCTCAATTTTCCTTTCCAAATCAAGTCAGAGATTTTTTCCACATAAGTTTTTAATTTTTTATTTGGTTTATTTGGTAAAAATATCCATTCTAATATAATATCTTCCCTCTGCATTAATATTCCTGTAGGAGAATGTCTAGAAGGTAAAATAACCAAAATGCAATCCAGCTTTGGATCAATACGATCCACGTGTCCTTCATGTACTTTCTTTTCTACCAAGGCCAATTCTTTCTCAGCTTCAGGTGATAATTCTCTTGGACTATTTAAGTCCTTGTCACCTTCTAAGGTTTTGAACAAATTATGCAGTTCATCATTTTTTACCCCAACAATAGTTCTTAGATGAGAAATATCTCCAAATAATCTTTGAAAGTCATTAAGAGTCTGTAGTCGATCTCTCCTAATTTGCACCTTTTGGGGTCTAATTTTTTGTAGCTCTATTTTATATCCTAAATAATTAATAGAATCTCCTCTTTGTATCTTTTCAGGAGCAATTTGTAGTCCCCAGCAAGGCAAAATTTTCTTTACTTCTTCAAACATTCTTTCTAAAGTATCTGCATTTGAGTCAGCTAGTAAAATATCATCCATATAATGATAAATTATAGATTTAGGAAATTTTTTACGTATCACTTCCAATGGCTGTTGTACAAAATATTGGCACAGAGTTGGGCTATTCAACATTCCTTGTGGGAGGACTCTCCATTGAAATCTTTTAACCGGTTGAGAATTATTGTAAGTAGGCACTGTGAAAGCAAATCTTTCTCTGTCTTTTTCTTGTAAGGGTATTGAAAAGAAACAGTCTTTTAAATCAATAACTATGAGAGGCCATCCTTTTGGTAACAGAGTAGGCAAAGGAATTCCAGATTGTAGAGAGCCCATTGGCTGAATTACTTTGTTAATTGCTCTAAGGTCTGTTACCATTCTCCATTTACCAGATTTCTTCTTAATAACAAATACAGGAGAATTCCAAGGGCTGGTTGATTCTTCAATATGCTGAGCATTTAACTGTTCTTCTACCTGCTCTTCTAAAGCCTGGAGTTTCTCTGTTGTTAAAGGCCATTGCTGGACCCATACAGGCTTGTCTGTCAACCATTTTAAAGGTAGAGCTGTTGATGTCTTTGGAAGATCATCAGTTGTTGTGCCCTGTTCTTGTATAATATGGATGGCTGGTGACCACTCAGAATAATGCCTTCTAATATTTCTCTCAGAAACATGTGCTAGTTTGCTAGTTTAAGATTTGTTTCTGAGATTGGAGGGATGTTAATCTGAGTATTCCATTTTTTCTTTTTTTTTTTTTTTTTAATTTTCCTGAGCTGAGGACCGAACCCAGGGCCTTGTGCTTGCTAGGCAAGCGCTCTACCACTGAGCTAAATCCCCAGCCCCTGAGTATTCCATTGTTGTAACAAGTCTCGACCCCACGGGTTCATAGCTATGTTAGCCACATATGGTTTTAATTTTGCTCTCTGTCCTTCTGGACCTATACATTCGAGCCATCTTGCACTCTGTTTCACCTGAGATAATGTCCCAATTCCTAACAGTTGAATGTTTACCTCCTGAAGAGGCCAAGTTGGATGCCAAAATTCTGGTGCAATTATGGTAATGTCCACACCTGTGTCTACCAGACCAGACAACAAAACACCATTTATTTTTATGGATAATTTTGGTCTTTGTTCATTAATAGAAGTTTGCCAAAAAAATTTCTTTATGTTTTCTCCTGAATTTTCTATTCTCTCTGTTTCATCATCCTGACCAGCATGACTTATTCCAATAGGCATTTGGTTATTTAATTGTTCTGAGTAGGAGTTTCCTCTACGACTGCAGGAAAGGTTTGAACTGGATTTGCTATTGGGGCCTGCATGAGGCCCCTCTGGGAGTTTCCCGAAGACTGAGGCAAAGGATTACCCTGTCTGTCCCTTGTTGATCTACATTCGTTGGTCCAGTGTTTTCCCTTACCACACCTTCTGCATACTCCAGAAGGAAGGGGCAGTCTGTTGCCATTGTTCCTTGAAGAAACATTGTTTCTAGGAATGACCTGTTTACAGTCCCTTTTCAAATGTCCTTGCTTTCCACATCCAAAACATCTAACATTCCTCAAACCTCTTGAAATTGCTTCTCCTACCCACGTATCATCATGCTCATGAGCTTCAACATTAACCGTGTCTCTAATCCAATCTTCCAAAGGTGCAGATCTTGCCTTTAACGGCCTGATTATTGTTTTGCATGCTGCATTCGCATTCTCAAAGGCCAAAGACTCAATTATTATCTTACTAGCTTCTGAATCCGGGAACATTCTCTTTACTGCTGAAGCCAGTCTTTGTAAAAAATCTGTGAAAGATTCTTTTGGGCCTTGTACAACCTTTGTAAATGACTCAGTTTTTTTTCCTGGTTCCTCAACTCTGTCCCATGCATTCAAGGCTGCTGTTGGACATAAAATTAGGGTTTGGACATCATATAAACATTGTGCTTGTGCTTCTCCAATAAGCTGATCCTGGCAGACTTGTATTCCTTTATCCCTCCACTGTTTTTCTATGTTTTTAGCTTCATCCTTGAACCAAGTTAGCCACTGAAGCCTTTGACTGGGTTCAAGAACAGCTTGTGCCAGCTCCCGCCAATCCTGTGGTACAATCCTATTATATGTTGACCAAGAGTTTAACATTTGCTTTACATACGGGGAATGCATGCCATAAGATACTATTGCCTCCTTAAACCTTCGTAAATCTAACATTTCAATTGGAGCCCAAATATTTTGTGTAGTCATTTGATCAGGCAACTGCTGTATGGTTACTGGACAAACTAAGGGTGACTGTGTGAACACAGGCTTTCTTTCTGTAACCCTATGATCCAATCTTGAAGCAACTTCACTGTTAGTTTCTTCTTGAGTTTTTACAGGTTTATCAAGTTTTTCTAAAGCTGTCATCCTGGCACTTAAATTGACTATCTTTTTAAATTGTAAAATAAGAATAAGCATAGTAATAAAAAGCATAATTCGGTCAACATTAATCTTCTCATATAGCTGTTCCATTGTCAGACTGTCTAAAATTGCAAACAAAGCCCAATTTTCTTCCAATGAACACAGAAAACCCATTTTTTTTTAAATGTGGAAAAAATTTCTCTTTTAAATAGTTTCCTTTAAAATATTCGATATGTTAAATGACTTACCAAGTCCTCGTAGAACAGTACCAATCCAAGGGAATTTCAAAACAGCCTCCTAGTGTCCGAGGTGTGAATCCAGAGAGAGAGAGAGAGAGAGAGAGAGAGAGAGAGAGAGAGAGAGAGAGAGAGAACACGCAAGAACCGTAGCCACAAGTTCTGCCTAAGAACTTGAATCCAGCCACGTGTTCCTGCTTGAGCCTAGTCAAGCCTTGGCTCTGGCTACCTTAAGCTCCAACCACGTGTGTTGGCTTTACAGGCAAGGCCCCTGTTCGGCAGGGCAGGCCTGAATTGTCTGTAGCACCGGCTTTAAGCAAGTAGCTCAAAGTTAGTCCGGCCTGAGGCCAAGCCGACCTGGGCCCGGGCTAGGGAGCCAGCCGCCCTGGCAGAAAACGGGACCTGCCGTCCGCCCTGGCGGGAGACCGGACCTGCCGGCCGCCCTGGCGGGAGACCGGACCTGCCGCCAAGCCAAGTTAAGCGGTTTTTAATGGATTCTTGTCACGTTGGGCGCCAAATGTAGATGTAACCAACAGTCTTATAAAATAAGAAACACAGAGCCAATTCAGAGAAGAAAGCCAAGAGGTCAGAGCTAAGAGCCTCACCCTTCCTGATTCAGGGATCCTCTCCAGCCAAGAGAGCTCTCCGAAAAGGACCTACTTCCTGTGTGTCTGTCTTTAAAGTCTTCCTGTTCTGCCTTGTCATTGGTTGTAAACCCAAACATGTGACTGCCTCGTCACTGCCTGAATGTACCGCCCTCCAGGTCCTTAAAGGCGTGCGCCACCGCCGCCATGCACTTGCTATGACTCTAATAGCTCTGACCCCCAGACAACTTTATTTATTAACATACAATTAAAATCACATTTCAGTACAAGTAAAATACCACCACATCTTCTGACTTTGATGATATCTTTCAAGATCTCTTAAAAGGAGTGGTTTTTGTATTGTCTGAAGTACTAGGAATAAATCATTCTGAAAATAATGGAAGAAACAAATCATAGTCTACATTTAGAAATAGTGTGCCCATTTTCAACAAAGTCAATACCATGGTAAGTAAGATAGACCCCAGGGACTGGGAATCATCTGCTCACCTAATTGATCACCTTGCTCAAAGAAATAAATTCAATTACCTGGCACGTAGGTTAAAGGGTCTGGTTGGTAACCTAAAATCTCATGAATCCGAAGAAGTCATCAATGAAGTCTTTAATATTGTTTTAGATTTATTTTTACCAGATGAATTCCCAGATGGGGATATGAGTTCTGGTAAATCAGCAAGAACATTTTTCACCTCAAATAATCAACAAAGTAATAGAATACTTGCAAATAAACTAGGGCTTTCCCCTGAATCAGTTTTTCTTCTCAATATTGTGTGTATGAGAAACTTATTAGAACACTTCTAGAAAAATGCACAGACACTGCATTTCTTGAGGATAGTTTTCTCTTTTTTGTGAAGTAGCAGAATGTCAACATGTAAAATTACTTCACAGTGTTCAAGGTGGAGATTTTGATTACTGTAAGGCACCAATGGACTGTGAACACTTTCAAGGAGATTACATGTCATACCTTTTGGAAAATCTGGGAGACATGGATCAAGATTTATTATCATCAGACTGTATACTTGATGTTATGTCCCACAGCATGGTTAAATCTTTTTTTTTTTTTTAAGATTTATTTATTTATTATGTATACAGCATGTATGACTGCAGGCCAGAAGAGGGAGCCAGATCTCATTACAGATGGTTGTGAGCCACCATGTGGTTGCTGGGAATTGAACTCAGGACCTCTGGAAGAGCAGTCGGTGCTCTTAACCTCTGAGCCATCTCTCTAGCCCGCGTGGTTAAATCTTTGATGGAGAAGCTATCTCTTGGTTTTCAACAAGCTCCTTTTGAAAACAAATGCATGAACTACAGAACAAGAGAAATACAACCTTTTCCCCCCGGAAGCAAAAAGGCGAGAATTAATAGAATTGGGACAAACTAATGCCCATGTAGGATTCATGAGCTATGACAATAATTTTTTGACCAAGTCCTTGAATAATGCAAACACCATTTGCCCAACAACATACAGTAAAACCTTTCTCTTTACTACTTCCTGAAAGAGAAGAAACAAGGGGAATGAACACAGTAGTCTTTCCTAAGCTATGTCAAAGAGGTGCAGTGCACATGGCGGTGTTTATTCAGCTACATTTATGGAGGACATAATCTCAGAATTATTTTTTAAGCTGTCTACCTCATTGTGGAGAAAAAATATAAGCATCACTGAAACCTGGCTTAATGAGATAAATACATCACTTATCAACAATGTAGTGAATGACTTTAATAATGCTCAAATTACTGTTGTAAGGTATCCTGAAGAAAGGCTGTATTTTCCATCAGCACATAAAGGATGTATTACTAAGACTGTTGATTCCATTTATTATGTTTTACTGCAGTGTGAATTTAAAGTAACCTGTGGTGGTATGATATATGTATGATATATGATATATGGTATATGATAATACTTCAGCAGCTGAACAAATGACTAATAGCATATTGTTAGAGATTGTAGACTATCAGCTTCCATCTTACTGCAAGGGAAAGCTCAGATCAAGTTCATATCATACCCTCGATGCTGAAATCATACTGTATAAACTTCAAAACAATCTAAGAAAATTTATCTCTGAACCCATGTCTTCAAAAGGTTATAGCACCATGTTACCACACTCATTTTTAGAATATGTCATCAGAAGACTTTTAGCTCAACTTATGCCCCTGCCTATTAAGCCTTCATCTTTAGAAAAACAATGTTTAATGACTTCAGATTTTGATGAAATGTCCAACTGTGTAATAAATAAGGTTATGTCAGCCATTTCAAAACATAAAATCTGGTTCACCATCTATGATAACCAATGTCTCCACACAGATAAAAACCTCAAAAAGATGCTAGATTACAAATGTCTGGTTCTCTTGATTTAATACAGAAGAATATAATCAACCAAAGTCCAATTATGATTGATCAAATAGCCAGTTTCATTATCCAAGAGATTATTGAAAACCACCTTTGACCGTTTTTGTGTGGAGAGACTTTACCTCGCCCCAAAACTCCACTGGATGAGGTATCATATATGGTCAAACAAGTTCTCAATGAAGTTGTCGAGTCTCACAAACTCCAGAAGTCACATTTACACATTTACCCTGATAAATTTGTAGGGAAATTTGCTATCAGAGTTTTATAAAAGATTTTTAGCCCTAAGCCTAATACTAACATTGAGCTGGAAAATATGACCCAAAAAATAGTAAACTCAGTGAATAACCGTTTAGACAAAACAGATTTTGTTGTTGTTGTTCTATGTGATAAGCAATCACTCTTTCCGTTTAGTGATGCAGATGTTGTAGATGAACTTGTAATCTCAGTATATAGAAATGTTTTGAAGCAGCACGGACTAGATCCTGACATTGACGAGTCTGAAAATGGTGAAGCTTTTGTGGAAAATATTGCCAAATTAATCATAGCAGCTATGTCAGACTAACCTCTTCACCCACTGTTTTCTGGGGATTTGTCAGCTGCTCCCTGTTCTAATTCAATGGCTGATGATATTGTTTATGATGTTCTTGGTAATATCGATAATTCTACTAAGTCAAAGCAGAGTTTACCATAATAAAGGCAATTTACAGCAAGCCAACAGCCAACATCAAATTAAACGGAGAGAAACTCAAAGCAATACCACTAAAATCAGGAACAAGACAAGGCTGCCCACTCTCCCCATATTTATTCAATATAGTACTAGAAGTTCTAGCTAGAGCAACAAGACAACAAAAGGAGATCAAAGGGATACAAATTGGAAAGGAAGAAGTCAAACTTTCACTATTTGCAGATAATATGATAGTATACATAAGTGACCCCAAAAATTCTACCAGGGAACTCCTACAGCTGATAAACTCCTTCAGTAAAGTGGCAGGATACAAGATCAGCTCAAAAAAAAAAACAGTAGCCCTCCTAAACACAAATGATAAAAGGGCTGAGAAAGAAGTCAGAGAAACATCACCCTTTACAATAGCCACAAATAATATAAAATACCTTGGGATAACACTAACTAAACAAGTGAAGGACCTTTAAATAAGAACTTTAAATCTCTAAAGAAAGAAATTGAAGAAGATCTTAGAAAATGGAAGAATCTCCCATGCTCATGGATAGATAGGATTAACATAGTAAAAATGGCAATCTTACCAAAAGCAATCTACAGATTCAATGCAATCCCCATCAAAATCCCAACACAATTCTTCCCAGACTTGGAAAGAAAAATACTCAACTTCATATGGAAAAACAAAAGACCCAGGATAGCTAAAAGAATCCTGTATGATAAAGCAATCTCTGGAGGCATCACCATCCCTGACCTCAAGCTCTACTATAGAGCTATAGTAACAAAAACAGCTTGGTACTGGTATAAAAACCAACATACGGACCAATGGAATCGAATTGAAGACCCTGACAGTAATCCACGCACATATGAACACCTGATTTTTGACAAAGAAGTCAAAACTATACAATGGAAAAAAGAAAGTATCTTCAACAAATGGTGCTGGCATAACTGGATGTCAATATGTAAAAGATTACAAATAGATCCATATCTGTCACCTTGCACAAAACTCAAGTCTAAGTGGATCAAAGACCTCAACATAAATCCAGTTACACTAAACTTAATAGAAGAGAAAGTAGGAAGTACTCTTGAACGCATTGGTACCGGAGACCACTTCCTAAATATAACACCAACAGCACAGACACTGAGCACAACAATTAATAAATGGGATCTCTTGAAACTGAGAAACTTTTGCAGGGCAAAAGACACAGTCAATAAGACAAAAAGACAGCCTACAGAATGGGAAAAGACCTTCACCAACCCCACATCTGACAGAGGATTGATCTCCACAGTATATAAAGAATTCAAGAAACTAGACATCAAAATACTGAACAACCCAATTAAAAAATGGGCTATAGAGCTAAACAGAGAATTCACAAAACAAGAATCACAAATGGCTGAAAGACATTTAAAGAAATGCTCAACATCCTTAATCATCAGAGAAATGCAAATCAAAACGACTCTGAGATACCACCTTACACCTGTCAGAATGGCTATGATCAAAAACACTAATGATAGTCAATGTTGGAGAGGATGTGTAGCAAAGGGAACACTTCTCCACTGTTGGCGGGAATGCAAGCTTGTACAACCACTGTGGAAATCAGTATGGTGGTTTCTCAGAAAATTAGGAATCAAGCTACCTCAAGACCCAGCCATACCACTCTTGGGCATATACCCAAGGAATGCTGATTCATACCACAAAGATACGTGCTCAACTATGCTCAAAGCAGCACTATTTGTAATAGCCAGAACCTGGAAACAACCTAGATGCCTGTCAACTGAAGAATGGTTTAAGAAAATGTGGTACATATACACAATGGAGTACTACTCAGCAGAGAAAAACAATGACAGCAAAGCAGAGTTTACCTCCATATAATACATTGCTACCATATACATTTTTAGAAGATATGATCAAAGTACTACATTTTTCCTTCTCCTAAAATAGTTTCAAATATAACAGCTCCAAAAGATAAAGGAGTTAATTTTAATGAAATTGCTTCCAATCTGATCAGTGATATTAGGAGAAAATTTTCCCAAGATGAAGTTAGATTTTCAAAAGATGAAGATAAAGCCAAGTCTCTTTACTCAGAAGATGATGTTTGCCATCTTGTTGATTCTGTTTTCACAAATATTTTAGAAAATCCCAGTTCTCAAGAATCAGTGGAGCAAAATATCACAAAAAGTAAAGATGTTTTCATTGATAAAATGGCAGGTTTAATTATTAAATATATCTGTGAACAGCATCTTCAGCCATTTAGGGGAAAAAGGCAAATATCTGCATCACGATACAAATGTTTTGATGACAGACAGCCGTTAATTTATTCTAGTGCTTATTCTTCAACTTTTTTGGAAGATGTGGTCTCTGGAGTAGTGAGCAAAATATTTCACAGGGTGGTTGGCATTGTCCAAGTGGAATCAACAAGAAAATTCAGAAGATGTTTTGTTTGATAAAGCTGAAAATCTCATACATTGGATAACAGAGGAATTTTCAAAAGCCCAGGTTACAACTATAGAGAATGCTGAGAAACGGTTGTGTTTTTCCCTAGTAGAGAGAGATGTACTCAAAACATTATTGACACTGTGTACAGCAAAGTTTTAGAAGAATATGTGTTGGGCCCTGACACTCATTCCTTGGGTAGCTATTGCCTTGCTTGCTGACCTTGATCAGATGTCCTCCCTATGCTAATTCCTTGCTGGTTTCATTCCTCCTGAACGCTCACAGGAGGTTCCTTGTTTGTGTATCCTGCATATTGGTGTAATGCTAGAATGTAAAACATCTGTAGCGAACTTTTGCCCTCCCAGGTTCTTCCACTGCACTGTAAGCCTGTATTTAAGGCCTCTTCCTCCTTCAATAAGGGCATTCTACTGAGAAGAATGACCCGCTGTCTTCTCTCTGTTTTAATCCTCAGCCCCTCGCTTGGACATGGTGAACCGGTAGTAGCTCGGATATGAAATGGGAATCATGCCTGATAAAGATTTTCTAAATGACACAAAGGCATTGGCTGGTCGGATAACCAAAATCATTCTGACTGAAATTTTTTATTTCCAAATTCCACAAACTTTTGTAGCAAATCTGCCTTTAAGTTTACATTCCAAACTTAGTCAAAATGTTTTGGTAAATAGAGTCCATTATGATATTAGCAAGTCAAAATTCCAAAGACAAGCGTCAACAATATATACTACTATGCTCTCACATATTAATTTAGAAAAAAGTCACTCAGCTTATGTCTCAGATATGTCCATCGCATTCTAGTGTACTCCTCAATCAGACTTAAGTAACACAGTCATGAAACTGATAAATGAAATCATGTCAATAATTTCAAAACATGCAATATGAATTGTAAAACAAGGAAATTAAAAACAAAGTATGATTTCAGAAAAAGACAGTTAATGGTTGACTCCATTTATGCTGATCTTTCTCATTCAAATCTATACTAGTCTCTTACAGAAGATAAAAAAGGTATAAGTAGCATACCTGTTTCAAAAATTGCAAGTTTTATAATAAAGGAGATCTTCAATCATCATCTAGAATCATTCTTTTTTTTTTTTTCTTTTTTTTTTTTTCGGTTTTTTGAGACAGGGTTTCTCTGTGTAGCTTTGTGCCTTTCCTGGAACTCACTTGGTAGTCCAGGCTGGCCTCGAACTCACAGAGATCCGCCTGGCTCTGCCTCCCAAGTGCTGGGATTAAAGGCGTGCGCCACCACCGCCCGGCTAGAATCATTCTTATCAGGAGATAAAAGTTTTCTTTCAGCTTCAGTTGCTCAGCCTGGCAAGCAGAACACAACAAACCCTAAGCAAAGAGAACTGTCTTTCATTATGAACTCAGCTATCTTTTTGGAGGAAGTAATTTCTGAGCTTTTATGCAAAATTCTTCAGACATTCATACAGGAGTCCTTGGCTGCTGAAACCCCAGAGAGAGCAATAGCCCAAATAACGGATATCGTTACATTAGTAAAACCAATTGTTTTAGAGTTCACTACATCCGAGATTTACTTGCAGAAAATTTGGATGAGAGTCTATGGTTTTCAGAGACATTAAAAAAAAAAAAAAAGGTTCAAAAAATAGTCAGCTCAGTTTATGAAAATATATTAGATGAATATAAATCACTGATTCAACTACACAGGACTACACAAATGACACTACTTGTTTGAAGGAAAAATATATCATTTTCTACTGGAAGACATTTATGATTATCAGGTACAGGCATTAGTTTCAGGTGAATTAATGCCTTCTTCCTATTCTTCCCCTCAAGCTGAAAATATCATAAAAAATGTGCTCAATGTCTCCTTGAAGGATACTCATGCCATGTCATCATACATTACAGTGCTCCCCTGTTCTCTGATAGAAAATATGATTTACAAACTTTTAGTAAATATCTTCCCTTCAGATGATACTACAAATAAACTAAAGGAAAAAGAGGTTGGGCCAGATGATGGTGATGAGGGTAGCATGAATCTTAAAGGTACTTATTAATAATTATATATTTATATATTATATAATATAAATATAAATACATATTATAAATATATAAATGTATTTATAAAATATATAAATTAATGATTAATAATAATAATAATAATTTTATTATTAATAAAATCAAACCTGAGGCCAGTTATTGGGGTAAATGCAGGAAGATCAGAGAAGCAGAACAAGCCACAGCTACCTCGCCTCGACAGTTCCTTAGCTGATCTTGTTTCCTCAAACTGGAAGCCTCTGAGTCCTTGTCCAAAGGAATCTCAGCTGAACTGCTTCTCGAAAGCCTGAATGCTTAACCAGCCTAGGTCCTGGTTTTCACTCCTTATATACCTTTCTGCTTTCTGCCCTCACTTCCTGGGATTAAAGGCTCACTTTCTGGGATTAAAGGCGTGAGTCACCACGCCTGGCCTTTTCCAATGTGGCCTTGAACTCACAGAGATCCAGACGGATTTCTGCCTCTGGAATGCTAGGATTAAAGGTGTGAGTGCCACCATTTTCTAGCCTCTGTATCTAGTGGCTGTTCTGTTCTCTGACCCCAGATAAGTTTATTAGGGTGCACAATATTTTGGGGAACACAATACCACCACAGATGAGTTCATGGCTGCAGCTTCAAAACTGACTGATGAAATTATAAAAGAAATTTCTGAACATGAGATCAGATTTGCCACTGCAGAGGAGAATGAAGATAGTGTGTAATTAGGAACTACTGAGAATTTTGCTGATTCTGTATGTAATATTTTGAAAAACTCTGAATTCCAAGCAGAAGTACAGAAAGATGCACACAAAAAGGGAGGTTTGTTTCTCAGTAAATTAGCTGGTTTCATTATTAAGGCATTCATGGATCATCATTTGCAACCATTTTTATATGGTGAAGACTCACTTTCTAGTAACTTACCTGAATATGGCCATGCTTCTGTTGTTGCTAAGTCTGGGAAAGAAAAGGTGCAGCCTTCTCTGTTTTCAGCTGCATTTTTAGAAGATGTAATTGTTGACCTTGCTCACAAATTTTGTTCTTTTGCAACTCTTGCTGAAGATTCTAGGAAAAAGGATATGCCAGAGCCAGAAACTGTAAGCTTAGCTATCAACTTTGCAAACTCTCTCATACGGGAATTTAGGAAAAGTGAAATCAAAGTGTTACCACATGCTGAAGAAATATTTTCTTTCCCACCAATTGGAAAGGAGACAGTTGATGAGATATCTAATTTTGTATATGATCAGTTCATAGGGAAATTTGGATCTGATGGTATTCGGAAAGATGACACTGGTAACATTGTTATAGAAATGGTTTCTTTAGCCTAGAAGGCAGTCTTGGCATTCAAGATTCAGCCACTATTTTCAGGAGACTGGTGCTCAACTTTCTTTTTGTTTCTAGATTCAGAAAATATCACCCAAAGAGTTCAGCTCCTACCACAGAAAACCTCCATGCAGATTAGTAGATGCTTAAAGCAGAGCCAACTTGCTCTGTCTGAAGACACATCAATGAAAAGAGATGATATCCATCGTCCAGTAATTAACTCTATAGCTACCTTCATGAAAAGCAGTATCATCAACCTAATGTCAGGATCAACTACAGGTGTCACAGATACAAAGAAATATGATGAAAATAAACTGAAATCTGCCACTCCCAAAATGAGAATGCCTCAAAGGTTACGTCTCCAACTACCAGTGGGAAAACTAAAGATCCTCAGGTTCAACATTTGAGTGACAAATGTAAAAGTAACGAAACTGGGAAAGAGAACTTAGTTCTCATCAATGAGCAGGGACAGATGATTGACATACACACCCATTTTGCAGTTGCTACTGTTAACAGTTCTGAGAAGGAGGTACTTGAATCAGATTTTGTAACAGACAATGAAAAGAAAATTGCGATGCTAGTCAAAGTTTGGAGAAAATAGATGACAAGCCCAAGAGTGAGAGGAAAGAGAACCTAACCAAAAAAACTTTACAAATAGCCCAACAGCCAGTCAAGGAACAGAGTTCACAGTCTGTAGCCGAAACAGATACAGATGAAGAACTATCCTCGGAAACTGAATGTGTTGAAAATATTTATGACAATGTTTTAATATCTTCTCAAGAGCCATTTGATTTTTTTCCAGACCAATATACAGCAAAAGCCTCCTAAGTGATAAAGCTTTGTTTGTACTTCAAGATTCTGCACAGCCCGTTACAACAAAGGATTCATCCCCATCAGCTAACAGAGACATCACTGCTAAAGAGAAAGCAAGGGAAGAAGCTGAAATGAAAAGAAAAGAGTGAGAGAAAAAGAGAGAAAGAGATGAAAAGTCAGCCTAGTAAGCCAGACCATCCAGAGGCCTCATCAGAAAGCAAACCTAGAATTATTCCTGCTACGTTTCTAGAAGATGTGATCACTGAAATGGTGAACAAACTAATATTTACATCTTCACCAGAAGCAGAAACGTGCGATGGAACTCCAGATGCAAGTGCTGACCAAAATCAAGGTGAACTTCATGACACAGTTATGAAACTCACCGATCCAATGTTGAAGGAGTTTTCAGATGCAGAAATTAAGGTGTTTAGGACAGATAAGGGAAATGCGATTTCCTCACAAGCAATCAAAGACTCATCAGCTAATACAGTACCTCCTGGGCTTAAAGAAGAAACTACAGAAGAACCATCATCCAGCATGACTATTAAAAATGTGGGTAAATTGCCATATGAGCGTAAAACAGTTGAACAAACCTCTTCTGACAAGATGCCCTCCATAAATAGAATGCTATCAATTGAAAAATCAATTGTCAATAAAATCGTTCACTCTTGTGTTTGAAATGTTTTTAAAGGAATGTACATCTCAAGAGTCTCTTTTCAAGAACATCAACAACAATAGGGAAAATCTAGCAAAAAGGCTAATTAGCACAGTGATAAATGAAATTTTTCAGCATCAGCCTAACTTGATATTTTCTGATGAGATACCAGCTTCAGGATGTGTGCCTCTGGAATCAAAAGATGTTGAGAAAAAGGTCCAAAAGCCAGTGCAAACAGCCGGTAAAGAATGTAACACAGCCAGTAAAGAATGTCAAACCTCATCCCCATACAAAATAAAGTTGCCTTTCAATTTTGTAGAGGATGTGATTTCTGCTCTTTTAGCAAAAGGTTTTTCAAAACTATTCAATGTCAAAACAAAAATATCTCAACAAAATTTGTTGACACAAGCCAGGCGGTGGTGGTGCACGCCTTTAATCCCAGCACTCAGGAGGCAGAGGCAGGCGGATCTCTGTGAGTTCAAGGCCAACCTGGTCTACAAAGTGAGTTCCAGGAAAGGCGCAAAACTACACAGAGAAACCCTGTCTCGAAAAACCAAAAAAAAAAAAAAATGTTGACACGACTTGACTTCGTACAAATGAAGTTAAGTACGGTTGCAGCAGAGATTGCCAAAAAATGAAGATATGATTATACAGTATGCAGAATCTTTGCATCCAAATAATGATGAAATTATTCAGCTGGTGGTTCTGACAATTTATAATAATCTTTTGCCACAGTTCGGATCACAGGAAATCATACAAAATTGTATAGCTCGTGGATGCAAACTCCTTTCACAAACCATAGTTGATTTAGTTCTTTGAGAAGTGGCTGACAGTCAGTTGCAGAACTATCTTGGCGGTGAGTTGACTCCACATCAGTGTGCAGAAGTTGACAATGTTGTTGAAAATATCCTCACCAATGTTGTCTTAACCACTCCATCACAGCCACCACGTCCCCGTGAACTATCTTATAATATAATAGAAGCAATTGCTGTAAAATTCTTATCAAAACTTTTATCTGGGTTCCCAAAAGTGCACACAGAAAGAACTAAATCTCAAGAAACTGAAATGCAAAAAATAACCTCAAAAATATAAAAGTCAATCCCAGAATTTATTTCCAAAAGTAAGATCAAAGTTGTACAAGCTGCCAAGGAATCGGAACCTGTGCCTGTAGCTGACAGTGCAACTGTTGACAAAGTAGTTAATTCCGTGTATGCCAATCTTTTCAAACACTCTGGCTCTCCCACGTCTGTGTCCGAAGAGTTAATGGGTAAGAGTAATGTCCTTTCTGACATAATAGGTTTGTCAATGGTGAAGGAGATTTCCAATTCTTAATTTCAACCTCAAGCAGAGGAAGAACTTTCAAGTTCAGAATTAGCTCTAGAAGCTGTCAAAATTATGGAAAAGGTGGTGAAAATTATTGATGAGCTAAAGTCCCAGGAAAAAAATCTTCATCCATAGATTTAATGTTAGACTCCAGAGTTTTAGAGGAAGCATTGGCCTTATTCTTGGCTAAACTAGTAAAGAAGCCTGGTGTTGCAAGCAAAGACATGGACAGTTTAACAAAGCCTGAGTTAAAGAAAATTGCATCTCAGTTGACAAAACCTGTAACAGCTGAAATTTCCAGAAGTAATATAAACCTTGTGGATTCTAATCCTGAAGAACAATCTTTAGCTCCAGAAAAGGTTGAAATGATTTCTCAGGTTATTGAGTCTGTTTATGATAATATAATAAAACAATCTGGAACCCATAATGAGCCCTATGATATGAAAGGTACAAAGAAGGCCTTCCCTAAGAAAGTGGCTAGCGAGGCTGGAGAGATGGCTCAGCGGTTAAGAGCACTGGCTGTTCTTCCGGAGGTCCTGAGTTCAATTCCCAGCACCCACATGGTGGCTCACAACCATCTGTAATGAGGTCTGGCTTCCTCTTCTGGCCTGCAGGCATATATGCAGGCAGAATACTGCATATATAATAAATAATAAATCTTAAAAAAAAAAGTGGCTAGCTTAATTGCTAATGGCGTTTCAAATGTTCCATCACGTAGAGTTAGTGAAACGAGTTCTTATGCTGCTGCTTTTGGAGATCTAGACACAAGTCAAATCATTGAAAAGGCACAAAAGCATGCTACACAAATGAACTCTTGACTCCGATAAAGAGTCAGATGATGTATTAGAAGATGAACTTCCAGTTAGAATAATTCCACATGTCGGGAATAAACCACTGAGAATAGATCCAGATATCATCTCAGAACACTTAGCAGTTGTTTCTATGCAGACTCAGACTCTGGAGACACTTAAGATGGACTGTATAAAGAGAACTGGATGTGGCATAGCAGAGCTCAAGAAGAGCTTCCATAAGTGGAAAAGGTCACTCTTCCCCAGACGTGTCTGAATTAGGAACGAGACAGAAAGAAAGGCACATCTCATTGGATAGAACAGGACGACTGGATGTAAAACCCTTAGAGGTAAGCATCGCGACCATGGAGAAAAATGGGCAAGCAGTGACCAGTTCTGTGATTTCCTCCTGTCCTAGCTACATGCAAACATATGCTTGTTATTTTGCCAGCTGAACAGGGAATTGGTTGCAATGGTTCATCTCCATAGTCAGGATTTCAAGGATTTGCCATATCATTTCCATATTTCACACTAAAGGCCTAAGGCTAGTTTTTACAAGATGATCCACTAAAACTAATTTTCTTTGAAGCAGGGAAATATAAGTGTGGATCCTTATTGACATCAGAATGATGTGAGTTGGCCTACAAAAATTGAACTCTCTTCTTTCTTAAAAAAAAAAAAAGAAAAGAAAAATATCAAAACAAAGAAACAAAAAGGAAACTATAAGACAAAACATTAAAAAAAAAGACATGCAAAAATACATAAAGTTCAGTTTTTGTAGGCCAATTACTCCTGTGTATGAGGCCTGCCCTGGAGTATGATGTGAGTCCACATGTATAACAGACCTGCTGTGTTGTGTCTAGAAGACGCATTGCCTTGCAACCATCCACCATCTGTGGCTCTTAACAGTCTTCCCATCTCCTCTTCCTCGGAGATACCTGGGCCTTAAGAGTAGAGATTTGCGCCGGGCGGTGGTGGCGCACGCCTTTAATCCCAGCACTCGGGAGGCAGAGCCAGGCGGATCTCTGTGAGTTCGAGGCCAGCCTGGGCTACCAAGTGAGTTCCAGGAAAGGCGCAAAGCTACACAGAGAAACCCTGTCTCGAAAAACCAAAAAAAAAAAAAAAAAAAAAAAAAAGAGTAGAGATTTGCTAAAGACATCCCTTTTCGGGTTGAGTGCTACAAAGTCTATTAGATTCTGCACATTTTCTGGTTGTGGATCTCTGTGTTAATTACCAAGAAGATTATTCTCTGATGAGGGACGAATGAGGCACTGATTTATGGCTATAGCAAGACGTCATGAGAAATCAGTTTATTGTTGTATTCCTTTATCAGAATAGTAGTAACTGAATTTCCCATAGGCCAATGATCTCTCTAGTCTCAGGTCATTAACCATGTGAGCAATGTCAGATATGGGTTCTATCTCATTTGATTGGATTTAAATCCAATCAAAAATTGGTTAATTACTGTCATAACTTTTGTACCACTACTCCAACTGTATCTCTTGTAGTCAGGTCACTGTCACAGTTTTCAGGCTTTGTAGCTGGATGATATTGATAACTACTTTCCTCCTCCGGTAGCATGCAAACTGCCTTCCTATACCATGAAAGCTAGTCACTAGGGGTGAAGCTACTAGTTAGGTACCAGCTCTATTTCTCCATGTTTGAAGATGTAAGTATGTGATGTCTAGAGCAATAGCATTTACTGTCAAGTTGAGAGGGTAACCCATAGACTTATCAATAGCCTGTGGTATTTGAGGGGTTCTATAGGACCCCTTTGGTCAGCAGTTCAATAAAATGTAACCCATTCCTGGCACATGGAGTTCTATTCAAATCCCTCATATTGAATGTGTGCATTTTTGTGGGATTTCTGTTTTTATGGATGTACTCTGTGCCATGGCACTGACCCAAGTATAAAACTATATTCTCTGGAAAATAAATACTTCAATTTTTTTCCAGTATGACTCTGAAAATTACTGAATTAAGTCTTAAGGTTGATAATAAAATAAGTTAGTTAGTTATTGATTGATAGTTGAGTTAGAGACTAGGTCACTGCTTAGCCCTGGACAACCTGGAACTTACTACAAAGGCTGGTGATGTTTAGTTGTTTCTTCCAAAGTATTACACTCTCTTTCAGACAAAGACTTACTAAGACTCAAGAATAAAATACAACTTACAAGTCTCAGGAAGTTTCTAAGGCATAAAAGATTCACAAGACTCTCCTCGAGGTCACTTCAGCAGTAATGACTACTAGTAAGTGGAAAGCTGACTGGAAATTATACAGAGAGCTCAAGGGATACAATTTTAGTGAGCCATCATTCATACTTGGTTAAGATTTTTACTGATAAAGCTACCTTTGAGTCATTTACCCTTCTAAAAGTAATCTCTCATTCATGTTCCTGTAAGTAACCTCAATAAACTCACTGGTTTCAGTAAGACTCATAAGCTAGAGTTGGATAAAATTGTTTTTTTTTTGTTGTTTGTTTGTTTTTTAGTCTATCCTTGAGTTCTGTCTGAGATGAACAGACATTTGTTCATGTATCCCCCAAAAAAGTTATCCCAGGCTCTCTCTGGCTCCCTCTGACTATCATACCTCTGCCTGTTGGTGTGGGAATTGCAGGTGCTTATGTTTTCAAACTGAAATACTAAAATTATTGTGCACTCATAACTCCTCTAATCTCATTTATCCTTTTTAAAAGAACATATGATGGTCCTTGCCATCATAAAATTTCCTCTCTTTTCTCAATTCCCATTGCTACATTAGCATATACTTTGTGAAGTATTCATTTATATGTAAGCAATTTCCTGAGTGTAAAATTACTATGAACATCCTATAAAATAATATCGCTAAAATAAATTTTGATTATCTATAGAACTATCCATAACAAATTCTTTTCCTGGTTACCAACTTTATTTAGGTCACAGTGAATTTTTAAACACAAATACCATTTTCTTTTTGATGGAAGAAAAGTCCATTTGATAATAGTAATAGTAGTAGTAATAACAACAAAAATAACAATAAACAACCAGCAGCCATGTGGAATTCAGAGCACATAAATCTTACATGCCAGTCTGATTATGACTATGTCTTTTGTCAACAAAAGGGCAGAAAAAAAATCTTTAGGTTAGGTCAGGTACTTTAGGCCCTTGGCTTTACCTCATGGCTTTAACATTATGCTTAGAAATGCAATACTTTCCACCCAATAAGACATATTTAAATCACCTGCAGTAACAAATCCCCAAACTATATCGCATATATTTGGATTTTCTAATCTTACTAATATTTTGCATATAATAGAGTGCTTTGAATTTTTCAAGAGTTGCTTCTTAATAGTTTATTTCCACAGAAGATATCTTTTGAAGACATTGTCACTTGAAAATGTAGTTTAGAAAGTTGCAAATAAAGGTTGAGTTGAAGATCAATTATAAATTTATTTATTATTTCTGTGATATAGCAAAGGCTGCTGAAATGGAATGATTTGGTTACTGAATGATAATTACTCTTTCTTGGATTCTTCTATATTAAAAATAGTAATTGGGATTTGAGTAGAATATGAAAAAGAAATGAAGATTTACTAATTTTTGCAAAAGACAAAGAATGTGATTATGGAGTAAAAAAAAAATAAGCTGAAGATCACAATTCCAACGTGGCATTGCTTTTATATGTAGAGTTTGATAGAAAAAGAGCCTTTTCTTTAAAAATTAATGTCTAGATGTCTATAGGATCATTTAATAAGGACAAAAAGTTAATTATGTGGTTCTATAACAATTTTTAAGAGAAATTACAAAAATAGAAGACAATAAGTTTATTTTATAAGAAAATATAAAGCTTAAACTATTCTGTTGGTCTGGATATTTAGAATAAATTATGACCGATAAATATTATCTCAACGTAAAAATAATGCTAGATACAAACAAGTATTGCATATGATTTTTATCTATTTCTTTCTTTTAAAATAGTGAAAATATATCAGTAAGTGGAATTTGAAGATATTGGCTAGATTGAGGTTAGAAATCATAAAAATAGCTACAACACAAAGTAATATCAGAAAAGATATTGACATATTTATTTTTAATATTTATTGTACATTCAATTCCAGGCTGTTGGCAGGAATTCATTCCAAAATATAAGAAGACCTGATATCATGAGAGTAGAGCTTTTTAAAGATATTCATAACAAAAAAGGTCTGATTGTTCAGTTAATAGCTCATAATATTAGTCAAAAAGATTCGGAAAGTAACTTCAGAGAGGACGTGGTTTCTGATGAAGAGGAAATTGTTTTAGGAGAGGTTGCTGGACATCAGTGCTTAGGAGAAATATCTGGATGTCATGGTGAAGAAGTTGTGAACCCTTCAGAAACCAAAGTTGTTTCTCCAAAGACAACAACAAGCACAAGCAGCCTGAGAAAGTTCTTAGCACTAAGCAAATGCTGTCTGCCCACTTCTGGTGAAAATATTGAAAGTATTGGAGCATTTGGAAATCAGACTATGAAACTTAACAAGACACATGTTAAAAGAGCTGAGCTTGACATGCCCTCTTCCAAAAGCTTAGCAGATGGACTGTCTTCCAGGGACAAGTTACAATATAAGGTAGGTGACAAACATAATTCCCAGAAGCTTGGAAGAGTAGCCAACTTGAGACATTCTGTTCTGGGATGTACCTTGATTATCCAGCAAAGCATACTTGAGTCATCATCTGCATAAGCCTGTAGATATATAGCATAGGTTAAATAATTAACCAGGCATGAAACTCAATTCAGTATTTAATACAAAAAAAGCAAAAACAAAAACAAAACAAAAAAAACCTAGAACCACTAGCTGAAGAGAAAATGGAAAATAGACACTGCTTAAGGAAATTCAACCTTATTTGTTAAACAAGAGATTCCATGTTGTATTTGGGCTATAAATATTTGTTGGACATCCATAGAGAACTTCATGTCGATAAGATGGATCCAGATGCCTGCCTGAGTTATAAGGAAGTTAGAAATGATCTGTAGAAAGTGAGATTGTTGCATAACTCGTGTTAAGACCTAGGTCCAACCCACAGCACTGAAAACAACAAAAAAATCATCTGCTCTCTGTTATTTTTAACTAAATCTCAAATGTTCAATTGTACCAATAAAGACTCAGGGGCCAGATGAAAGCCTACTACCTCAGAGAGGCACAAAAGCACCTGGCTGACCTTCCTCCTCCTCTGACATCCCAGGAAAAGACCTTTGTCCTCCACCATTGCCAACAAAAACGTCCAACTCAGCGTCCCTCCCTTCTACTTCCTGTGCATCTCTCCATCCATCCTCCTGACTCCCTCTTACGCTCTATGGATTAATCCTATCTTCACATCCTATCAACTGGTTGTTTGCTCTGCCTCTTGACCTATGGCTGACTTTATTTAATCCTGTTTACAATATTCAAGCAGAAAGCTCTTGGATTAAAGGTGTGTGCTAGGCCTGAGCCACACAACTAGAAACAGGTTTTTCCAATAAATTATGCAATCTCGGGGTTCACAGTGTGATCAAATATCCTGCAAAATTTCCCCTTTTTTGTCTAAATAAACAGGAAAGGTTTTTGACTCTAACACATTAGAACTATTTGCAATAATGAAACTATATCTGTCCAACTTCCCACAATGTCCAGCTAGGTTGTATTTGGCAGTCTTTGGATTAAGCATTTTTCAGTTCAAAGCTCTGTAAAATGTTTGTGTCAGTATGATATGAACTCAGAAATTTGAATGTCCTGATCAGTTTATAGATCCGAAGCTGATCTTTGAGTCACTATTCTGGAACTCTGAGCTGGGATTTCAGGCCAGTCAGCTGGAAGTAGGTGATACCACTGGCCAAATTTACTCTTTTTCTTGGGACATTTGATGATACATCCTTTTTCTTTAGATGTTTCACTTTTCCAGTGGCCTCTGGATTCCTTAGTTGGACGTTTTTATTCTCCTGGAAAGATAAAATCAAAACCCTACCCGAACCCAAATGCTGGGAGTACCTTGTTTTTACAGATTTATCTTTCCTAGGGCAAAATGATTTTGGCAACAGAACAAGTATTATCTTTCAATTAAAATAATTATTTTGAAATTTTGAAACTGAATATACCTCAGTATGTGAGAATAAATATGCATACATTTCCCCTTTTCTTTATATATAAATTCAATGTTTAAATGTATTTATTTTTAGATCACAAAGAACATTCACTTTGAATTTCAGCTTGCTTTTTGCAGGCTGAATCACTGTAACTCTTATGTGCCTGCCTCTCCCTCCCAAGTGCTGGGATTAAAGTTGTGAATCGCCACCTGGCTATGGATTCCTTACAATAGTTATTGTCATAGGGTTGTCCTGTTTTAATTTGGTTCTCCATTTCCCCCTACTACTTAGGGGTAAATTTTTAAGTTTTTCACATGTGAAATCTATCATTCTTGCTGATTTATCCTAAATTGTTCCCTGGCAAAATTTTAATATTGTAGTCTTAATTAAACATGATGCCAAATTGTCCACTATTTCATTATTTTTAGAAGTTTTGGCTGTCTTGCCTGTATGAACAACATAAAATGTGATGTCTTTGCTAAGTTTTTCCATGTTATACCATTTCCATTCCTGCCTCCTATGACTGGATATCTTTGTCATTTATCTGAGAGTTGGTGGTTTTCCATTTTGATGACCATATAGCTATACCATTGCACACACACCATGAATTGGAGAAGATGGAGATTCTCCCTTTGCTTTCCTAGTTGTTTGTCTTATAGCCAACAGTGCTGCACTGATTTTGTGGTTCCTTCCTCAGTGTTGGCCATTCCATACCTGGTCTATAGGCTGTCGCTTTCCATCAGTGGTTGAAAAACATCAGTAAACCATGTGTTAGCCAAATGTGATCCTTCTCTTGGTCCCCACAGTTCAATAGGTGCCTCTTTGGGGGGAGGAGTGATAGGTTTAAGGATGGGGATTATGGGCAATTGGACTACTTCCTCAGTGTGGGAAGGCACAGACCTCTTTGCTACCATACCCTGGTCATAAAGGAATTCAGATAGGTACCAGTTCCACTGTAATACATTTCCTTACATAGGTAAGCCTGTGAAGGTCTCTGGCTTTAAATGGACCCAATCCATCATTGTAACGGCACCATTACGACCATAGGGTGGTTGGCAATGACTGAGTATAAGGTTCTCCATACCTCATAAAAATGTCCAGATTTGTCTCTCAAACGAGATAACATTTATTCTCCTTATGTGGAAAGTGTTTGCATTAGAAGCCAACAGGAAAAAATTGGTGGACTCCTTTTTGCTTTATGAAGAGTCTCCAGTTGCCAATTCACCAATAAGTATGATATCCATAATTAGAATATCAACTGGTTCAATATTGGTTAGGGTTGCAGCATGGAGAAGAGCATACAGTTACAAAAGCTGCTCTTTGTTCCTGTGCCCATTGGAAATCAGATGCCTTTCTAGTAAACTCATAGAGATTTTATAATATTCTGGAAACATGGTATGTGATTTCCATAGTGTGCAAACATACCAATTAGGAGCTGTCTATCAGTTTTTTCCCTGCATGGTGAGATCAAAGGCATGTGTCACCATGACCTTGGTCATTGTGACTCTAGAATTTAGAAAACAACTCATTTATAGAGATTCACCAGTCTATGCTGGGATTAAAGGCATGGGCTACCACCGCCCTGCTCAAATATTTTATCTTGGCTCCAAATCACTCCAACTCTTGGAGATTTAGAAAACAAGTTTGAACTGTAGCAATCCTTTGAATTTACTTAAAACATTTTCAATCTCTTAACTGTGTTTTTAATACCAAACAACAAAAATATCCTTTTTATTTAAGAAGAAAACACAAAAGCTGATGTCCAAGATGGCATGGGCCATGTAGCAATCTACAGTCTAATATTCTAACATGGAATTAAGACATGTGTTTTAAGAAACCCATTTTTCATTTCATGCCAGTAAGGCAAGTATAACACGAATTGCTAAGCGGTCTTATTAATAGAAAACCTGGCCGGGCAGTGGTGGCGCACACCTTTAATCCCAGCACTCGGGAGGCAGAGGCAGGTGGATCTCTGTGAGTTCAAGGCCAGTCTGGGCTACAGAGTGAGTTCCAGGAAAGGCGCAAAGCTACACAGAGAAACCCTGTCTCCAAAAACAAAAAGAAAAAAAGAAAAAAGAAAACCTGGAGCCAGATATTGGGGTGAAAGCTCAAAGATCAGAGGAATAGAACAAGCCATCCACAAGTTCTTACCACTAGGAAATCCTCAGCCCAAGAGAACTACTTCCTATATACTCATGCCTTGTATACCTTTCTGTGCCCTGTCATCTTACTTCCTCTCTCCACCCAGCTACATCACTTCCTCTTTCTGCCCAGCTCTATCACTTTCTGTCTGTCTGTATAGACCTCCAGACCTCTATAGTTAACTAGTGCTGGGATTAAAGGTGTGTGCCACCATGCCTGGCTCCGTTACCAGTGTGGCCTTGAATTCACAGAGATCCGGATGAATCTCTGCCTCTTGAATGCTAGGATTAAAGGCATGTGCTACCACTGCCTGACCTCTATGTTTAATATTGTGGCTAGCTTTGTCCTCCGATACCCAGGTAAGCTTTATGTGGTAGAGCCCAAATAAAATATCACCACAAGCAAGTGTGCCTTTGGTAAATTATTATTCAAAACATTATTTGGTTTTATTTTTCATGCCTGACTAAACGATAGGTATTTGTTAGTCTTTATAAGTTATTTTAGATTGAATGACCAAGCTGTCTGATGAACTAGCACCTCTCCTATTTGAGGAGGTCTCCCTGTTCGAATCTAATCTTTATCAATTTTGATGGTTTCCATCATTTTTCCTCTCCTGTGGAGACAAAGGCAAAACCTCTTCCCCAATGTAACACATGTCTCTGTTTCCATTCTGAGGTCTACATATCTTTAAAATATATGGACTGATTTAATTCCATAGTTTGGTTTTTTATTATTATCCAATGTCTCTCCACAGCTGTCATTCCTTTCTCATTAGCATTTGGAAAATTCAAAGTTATTAAAGCACTGTGTAATCTATTTCAGCGTGTCTTTATTACCCCTTTTTGTTTAAGTATATCTTTTAAAGCACAATTAGATCTTTCTATATGTGCTTGTCCTGTAGGATTATGTGGTATATCTGTAATATGCTTTATGTTGTAATATGCAAAAAAAAAACTGTTTCATTTTACTAGAGACATATGCTGGAGCATTATCAGTCTTAATTTATACAGGTATTCCCATGATGGCCATAACTTCTAATAAATGTACAATTACAGAATCAACCTTTTCAGAAATTAAAGCAGTTATCCATTGAAACTCTGAATATGTATCTGTGGTATGGTGCACATACTTTAATTTTCCAAACTCTGCAAAATGAAACATGTATTTGCCAAGGTTTATTTCTTTGGGTACCTTTTGGATTACTTCCTGCAGGTAATGGGGTTTGGCTCTAAAAAGAACAAGTAAGACATTCCCTTTATAATTTCCTTGGCTTGTTGCCAAGTGATAGAAAACAAAATCTTTCTTCAAATCTTTGCTATTTACATGGTGTTTCTTCGGAAATTCTGAGGCTTCTAGCACACTTCCTATTAATAACTGATCAATTTAATTATTACTTTGTGATAGAGGGCCTGGTAGACCCATATGGGATCTGATATGTGTTACATACAATGTGTGATTTCTATTTCTGATTACTTGTTGTTGAATAAATAGTGAATAAATAGTGAAGTTAATTCTGAATAATCTGGAATGAGTTGTAAAACAACTCTTTCTGCATATTGAGAATCAGTAACTATATTAAGAGATCCAGGAAAATCTAACAAAACAAAACAAAACAAAAAAACACATAAGAATGGCATATAGCTCTGAATTTTTAGCTGAGTCATAAGGGCTTTGAGCCACTTTATTGTTCCTGACGTATAGCCTATCTTTCCTGGTTTATTTGCATCAGTGTAGAATGTAGGGGATCTAGAAATTGGTGTCCCTTTTACTATATGAGGGTGAATCCAATTAGTTCTTTTTATAAACAGATGTCTCTTTCTTGGGGATATTTGTTGTTAATTTCTCCCAAAAAAATACTGCAAGCTCTGTGCCAATGTTCATTTTCTGCCCATAATGAGGCAATTTCAGCATTAATAAAAGGTATAAAGCCGGGTGGTGGTGGCACACACTTTAATCCCAGCACTTAGGAGGCAGAGGCAGGCAGATCTCTGTGAGTTCGAGGCCTGCCTGGTCTACAGAGCGAGTTCCAGGAAAGGCACAAAGGTACACAGAGAAACCCTGTCTCAAAAACAAACAAACAAACAAAAAAAGTACCACAATTTCTGCTGGATCTATTTCTGCTAATTGACAAATTCTTTTAAGAATCAATTCAGAAAAATTTTATATATGGGTCTTTAATATTTTACTCTATGCTAAAATATCTATTCTAAGATATTATATTCTTTCTACATAAGAATTCCTGTGGGAGAATGCATAGATGATAAAATACCCAGAATACAATCAAGCTTTGGCTCCAAGCAATCCAATGCACATCCTGTAATTTCTTCTCTACCAGAGCAAATTCTCTGTCAGCCTTAGCTGATAATTTCTTGAACTATTTAAGTCTTTATCACCTTGTAAGGTTTGAAAGAAATTACTTAGCTCATGAGTAGTTAATCCAATTGTGGGCCTTAGCCAGTGCTCCCAGCAATTTTTGAAAATCATTAAGAGATTGTAATTGATCTCTCCTGATTTCTAATTTATGTGGTCAAATTTTCAATAAACCTATCTTATATCCTGGATAATTGGTAGAATCTCCTCTTTGTATTTTTTCTGGAGCAATTTGTAATCCCCAGCAAGGCAAAATTCTCTTTACTTCATCAAATGTTTTTTCTAAGGTATATCTCTGAATCAGCCAGTAAGATATCATCAGTATATTGACAAATTTTAGATTGAGGAAATTGCTTATGAATTATTTCTAATGGCTGTTATAAAAAATATTGACACAGGAGGGGCTGTTAACATTCCTTATAGAAGAACATTCCACTGATACCTTTTAACAGGTAGAACATTACTATAAGTAGGCACTGTGAAGGCACATTTTTATCCTGTTCTTGTAAAGGTATAGTTTAAAAAAAAAAGCAGTTTTTCAAATAGACCTTCCCTTAGGTAATAAAGAAGACAAGGAAATTCCAGGCTGTAAAGAGCCCTTTGACTAAATCACCTTATTTATGGCTCTTAAATCTGTTAACATTTTCCATTTCCAGATTTCTTTTTAATGATGAGTACAGGAGAATTCAAAGGACTAGTTGATTCTTCAATGTGTTGAGCACTTAGCTGCTCCTGTACCAGCTGTTCTAGTGCCTGTAATTTTTCTGATGTCACAGGCCATTGTTCCACCCACACAGATTTGTCATTTAACCATTTTATTTTTTATTTATTTATTTATTTATTTTGGTTTTTCGAGACAGGGTTTCTCTGTGTAGCTTTGCACCTTTCCTGGAACTCACTTGGTAGCCCAGGCTGGCCTCGAACTCACAGAGATCCGCCTGGCTCTGCCTCCCAAGTGCTGGGATTAAAGGCGTGCGCCACCACCGCCCGGCCATTTAACCATTTTAAAGGTAGGGTTGTTGGTACTTTTAAAAGACCAACAGCTATTGTGTCCTATTTATGTACAACCTGAACAGTCTGTGAATCTTCGTGATAATACCTTTTAACATTTTTCTTGGAAGCATATTTTATTTTATGGTTTGTTTATGAGATTGGAAGAATGTTAACCTGTGTTTTCCATTGCTACAACAAATCACTTCCCTATAAATTAATTGCTGTTAGCCACATATGACTTTAATTTTCCTGTTTGTCCTTCTGGCCCTATACACTCCCCCCATCTTGCACTTTGTTTCACTTGAAGTAAAGTTCCAATCCCTAAAGCTGAATATTTACCTCCTGAAAAGGCCAATTTAGATGCCAACATTTTGGTGAAACTATTTACATCTAACTCCTGTGTCTAGTAAACTTTCAATTTCAATATCATTTATTTGTTTTTTATTTTTATTTTTTTGGAGCTGAGGACAGAACCCAGGGCTTTGTGCTTGCTAGGCAAGCACTTCACCACTGAGCTAAATCCCCAACCCTCATTTACTTGTATTTTTAAGTTTGGTCTCTTATCATTTGTAGCAGTGTGCCAAAAATACTTGTTTTCTTGTCTCTTCTGAATTTTTTGTTTTATCTACTGAAGCTGTTCTATCCTTGATTACATCCAGATCAGTGTTGTTTTTAATAACAGGTATTAAGTCTTAATTGTTCTGTTTATGAGTTTCTCCAATGATAACAGGTAATTATTAAACCAAATTTGATATCAAGGCCTGTGGGAGGCCCCTTAGGGCATTTTGATGGCAAAGGGTTACCTTGCCTGTCCCTTGTTGATCTGAATTCATTAGTATAATACCAGCCTTTGTCTACCTTCTGCACACACCAGAAGGCTGGGGCCTTCTATTTGGATTATCTACAGAATAATCATTGTTTCTAGGAATGCCTTGCCTACAATCCCTTTTCAAATGACCTTGCTTACCACAATTAAAACATCTGACATTTGGACTTTTCTTAAAACTTTTAGAAATTATTTCTCTTATAAGAGTAACATTATAAACATGAGATCCAATATCAGATCCAATATTGGTGCTGATCTTGCCTTTAAAGGTCTAATCACCCTTTTGCATTCTGAACAAAGATTCAATTAATGTTTGTCTGATTTCTGGATCTGATACTATTCTATTTACAGCTGAAGCCAATCTTCATAAAAAAATCAATGAATTCTTCTTTGGGGCCTTCTATAATTTTAGTAAATGATTCAGGCCTCTTTCCTGATTCTTCAACCTTGTCCCAAGCATTTAAAGTTGCTAAATAACATAACACCAAGGCCAAGGCATTAGCATCAAATTAAAGCTGCCTTTGGAACTCAGCATATTGACCTTCACCTCAAAACTGATCTTGGGAAATATTAATACTATTTTGTTGTTCTATAGCCCTAGCTTCCTCTTTTTACCATGTTCACCATTGTAGCTGAGAACTGGCTCCCAATATTGCTATTGCCAAACCTTTCCAGTCTTGGGGGGTAATTCTTTTCTGAGTTGACCATGAATTTAATCTCTGCTTCACATAGAGTGAATGCATACTGTATGAAACAATCACTTCCGTAAATCTCCTCAAATCTAATATTTTTATAGGACTCCTTTTTAACTTCTTAATAACCTTGGGGATGACTATCATCTACTGGTAGTTCTTGTATAGTAACTGGATATTTTTCTTAACTTCTAGAAACTTATGAAAAAGTAACTTTTTTGACTATTTAGATAACTTAATTATTTCCTACTTGGAAAAAGTAAGTGTAGCCATGTGCAATCTAAAGTAGAATCAGATCCTTTAGGAATACAATAAATTAATCATAAAGTTACTAGTTTTGTCTGATGTCTCAATCATTCTTATTTACTTGAAGTTTTTCTTTTACTATTTTTCCAAACTCTGTATTGCTCCCAAATGATAATTCATAATACTCACTTGTAGGCCGGGCGGTGGTGGCGCACGCCTTTAATCCCAGCACTCGGGAGGCAGAGCCAGGCGGATCTCTGTGAGTTCGAGGCCAGCCTGGGCTACCAAGTGAGTTCCAGGAAAAAGCGCAAAGCTACACAGAGAAACCCTGTCTCGAAAAACCAAAAAAAAAAAAAAAAAAAAAAAAAAAAAAAAAAAAAATACTCACTTGTGACGGCTTTTGATGATTTCATATGTATAGAGTACATAGTACTAGAATGTGCTATATTTCCTTGTGTCTTCTTATGATATAGTCCAAGTAGATAGTCTCATTCCCATTTTATGTATGAGTATACTGAGTCAGAATAGTTACGTTTAATTTGTCACCCAGTTGTAAGCAATGAAGCTGAGACTCAACAGAGATCCTCTGCCCCACTAAAAATGGGTCTCTGAGAAATGTTGCTTGTCAATTTATTTCTGCTTCCTTGTTTGATTGCCGTGTTGATGCCGTGTTGATCTCCCTTGGGACCTCCAGCAGCTTTGTGATCTGAAACGGTTCCACTAGATTTTCTCTGAGTGTTACAACAAAGACGCCCTGTTTTAAAACATCATCACTTATTTATTTCTGTTATGTGTTTTGTTTTTGAGACAGAGTCTTACTCTGTACTTCTAGCTGGACTGGAACTCATTACAGAGACCAGGCTGGCCTTGAACTCACAGAGATCAGACTGCCTCTGCTGAGATTAAAAGTGTGTGCCACCATGTCTGACTCACTTACCTTTTTGTAGTTAGATAAATATAAGGCATGTTAAAGTTGAAAAGGCACTTAGGGACTATCATTAAAGTAATCTCTCTTTTATAGGTTAAAAAAATAGGCACAGGGATTGAGTGGCGTGGCATAGTTGTAGTCATGCTGATGAAACTTTATGAGTGTAACTTCCGAAATTACCAGGAGACACAGCCTCACAGCAAATTCCCTGTTTCTTTGGCTCCTACAGCCTTTCTGCCCTCTTTCTACAGTGTTCCTTGAACCTTAGGCACAACAGTTGTTTTGTAGATGTTCCACTTGGGACTGATTTTAATTAGTACACAGAAACATTAAAGTATATAAAATTTATATAATGCAGCACCCTATTGGTTAATACATACATACATATACATATATATATATATATAGTATTGTATTTAAATTAGGGTAAAACTATTTGTCTCTTAAAGAAGTTATCATTTTTTATTGTAACTTCAAAATTAATTTGAGCTTTCTTTATAGCCATTTTCTATATGCACCATAAGTATCAATGATTCAACTTCTGGGTATAATAAGTGTTTTCTATGGGAATTTCAATAAGACTTTAAACTTAGTAATTATCTCTATGCTGTGACAGCAAGTGACTAAAATTTTAATTAATAAAGCAAGCAGCCCAAAGTACCTGATAGAACTGAATGTGGATTTTTTTTCCTGTTAAATTTTTAGGAGATGTATCAGTATGATGGTTATCAAGTAGATGACAAAGCCAATATGAGTTATACAATAAAATTATGAACCAGACTGTCTGCTGTCTAAGACACATTCAGGTAACTCATGTCTCAGCAGTTCATACAGTCTCATTACCTATGAAGTGTTATTTCTGAACTTTTATTTTTAATCACTGTGAAGTTAGAAAAGAAACTAAGATACTTCCATGGCTAGGTTTCTTTTGTTTTGATAAACATCATGACCAAGAACAACCTGGGAAGGAAAGTGTTTATTATAGCTTATAACTCTCAGGCTAACAGTCCATCATAGAGAGATGTCCAGGGCAGGAACACAGAAACAGGAACTACAACAGAATCCATGGGGGTATCCTTCTTATTGCCTTGCTCCTCAGGGTTTGCTTAACCTACTTTCTTATACAACCCAGGACCACCTTGCCCAGAAGTGGCACTGTCCACAGTGATCTGGGTCCATCCATATCAATCAGTAATCAAGACTGGCCTACAGATCAATCTTACAGAGACATTTTTTCAACTAACATTCCCTCTTCCCAGATATGTCTGGGTTTGTGTTGACAGAAATTTATTAGCACGGTTATTAAAAGTATTAATTATGATTTTAAAAATATTGATAGTAAATGTATTAATAATAAGTAAAAGAAAGAAAATATAATGAGGAAACTATATGCAAGAATTGTATGAGTTCTGGAATCAAAGGCAAATTGCTGGGCATTTCTGTGAGGGGTTTTCTTGGTAGGATTATTTGGAGAGGAAGAGCCACTCTAAACTTTGGGCAGAGCAGATAAAAGCTAGCAGGAAGCTCTGCTTTTGCCTGCTTGCCATTAATTATTCTGGCTGGCAAGTGTATCTGTCTCATCCTGGCCACTGATGCATTTGTTTTTTGACATTAGGGCTCAGCTTTGGGCTTCCAATATGGACTGAAAATCAGGAACTCTCCTGGAATCTTCTGATCGTTTTTTGAGGATCTTTTCACCAGTATTCGAGGATGACATGGACTGGTGTTTTGAAGTATCTTTGCTGAACACAGTGTACTGAAATGTGAAGAAACCAGTAACAGGAAGTACTCTGGTAAGTCCACAAACATAGAGAAACTAAACGAAATTCTCTTCAACAATGATTGAGCCAAAGAAAAAAATCAAAAATGCATTTTAAATATATCCTGAGGAAAATGAAAATCAAAATTTAATAAATCAGACCTGATAGGATTCAAAGAAAGCACTAAAGGGGAATTTTACACAGATAAATGTCACCATTAAGAAATGAAAAAAAAGCTAAAAACAATTTCTCAGTTATTCATAAAAATAAGAACAAATGAATCTAAAAATTATCATAAGTAGTGAAATATAGATATCAAACAGAAATAAGTAATATAGAGAACAAAAGTCAGCAAATAAAAAGTTTCTTTGAAAAAAAACCACAAGCTCAAAGACTCCTCCTTAACCTAAGAAAGGAAAGAAGATTCAAAGGAAGAGAATTAGAACAGAGGCCTCGGAAGCAAAAAACAATTATAATGAGCTATTAAGAGCAATCATGTACAACAGATTGCATAATTGGAGGAAAGAGATACATTCTTAAAGGCATGCAACCTTGCAAAATGTGAAGCAAAGTGAATTTGAAAACATAGACAAATTAATTTCACTAAAAAACATCCGATAGAAAAGCTTAGTAGCCTATGCTTTCATAGATGTAGTCTGCCAGTATTCAAAGAATAATTAGTAACAATTATCCATAAACTTTTCTAAAATGTAGAATATAAATACTTCCAAACTCTCATATTTTTAGTTGTGAGCCTAGCCTTTAGTGGCTGAGCCATCTCACCAGCCCAGAGCCAGAAAGACAAACATGGTATGTACTCACTTATAAGTGGACATTAGTTGTAAATTAAAGGATAACCATGCCACAATCCACAGACCCAGAGAGGCTAAGTAACAAGGAGGGCTCAAGGCAGGAGCATGAATCTCCCCAGAAGGGGAAATAGATTCTGAGGGTATGTTAGGGGTGGGTGGGGATGGGAACAGGAGGAATGGGGGATAGGGGTGGGAAGAGAAAGCATTGGGAGAGACGACTGGAATTGGGGGCATTTCAGTGATAAGAAACCCAGTACAATGGAAACTCCCAGGAATATTAGGGTGACCCTAGCTAAGACTTCTAGTAATGGGGATAGGGATCCCGACCCAGCCATCTCCTGTAACCAGGCAAGGCTTCCAGTGGAAGGATTGGGACCCCAGTCCAGCTACAAAGCCTACAACCTACAATTTGTCTTGCTCATAAGGTGTATTGAGCTAAAGGTATTACAGAGCTTGTAGGAGAGGCCAAAGACTGATCTAGCTTGAGACCCATGCCACAAGAGGGAGCCAACCCTCGACACTGCCTAGAGGCCTAGAAACTAGAGGCTAAATAAACACAGACCTAGAATAAAAACAAACATGACTAACCAAAAAAAAAAAAAAAAAGGTCAATGAAATGATAAATGAATCTTATTCTTGTACACCAGAGCCCAGCATAATCATCATCAGAGAGGCTTCATCCAGCAATTGAAGAAAACAGATGCAGAGACCCACAGCCAAACGTTAGAAGGCATTTGTGGAATCCTGTGGAAGATGGGGAAGAAGCACGGAGGAGCCAGAGGGGTCAAGAACACCACAAATAAACCTACAGAATCAACCAATCAGGGGTCACAGAGGCTCACAGAGACTGAATCTACAATCAGGGAGTCTGCATGGGTCTGACTTAGGCCCTCTGCATATATGTTATGGTTGTGTAGCTTGGTCCTCTTGTGGGACTCCTAACAACGAGAACGGAGGCTGTCTCTGACTCTTTTGCCAGCTTTTAGGACCCTATTCTGATGGGGCAATGTCTTTCTATATGCTTCAAATATGTGTTGCTCTGATTGGTTGATAAAGCTGTTTGACCTATGGCAAGGCAGGTCAGAGGCAGGCAGGAAAGTCAAAGAGAGAGACAGAAGGCAAAAGGAGACGCCAGCGAGCTGCCCAAAGAGCAATATGTAATGGGACGCAGGTAAAGCCATGGACCATGTGGTGATACATAGATTAATAGTTATGGGCTAATTTAATATATCAGAGCTAGTTAGCAAAAGGCT
Organism: Peromyscus californicus insignis; assembly: GCF_007827085.1. Taxonomy (NCBI): domain Eukaryota; kingdom Metazoa; phylum Chordata; class Mammalia; order Rodentia; family Cricetidae; genus Peromyscus; species Peromyscus californicus. The sequence goes on from NW_026294562.1 coordinate 121,753,034, forward strand.
TGAGCCATGGCCATGCAGTTATAATCAATATAAGCCTTTGTGTGTTTACTTGGGAGATACGAGTGGGAGAGATTCGTCCTAACCTAATGCCGGCAGGCCAGGACACAGGAAATCTTCCGACTACAGTATTCCTCCTCCTGGGTTGCCTTGTCCAATCTTTTTTTTTTTTTGGTCTTTCGAGACAGGGTTTCTCTGTGCAGCTTTGCGCCTTTCCTGGAACTCACTTGGTAGTCCAGGCTGACCTTGAACTCACAGAGATCCGCCTGGCTCTGCCTCCCAAGTGCTGGGATTAAAGGCGTGCGCCATCACTGCCCGGCGCCTTGTCCAATCTTAATATGAGGCGGGGATGCCGGGGAGGGTTGCATAGTATTATTAAATGATATGCCATGTTTGGTTGATGTCCCCGGGAGGTCTCCCTTTTCTGAAGGGAAATGGAGAAGTGGATTTGGGGGGAGGGGGATGAGACTAGGAGGAGAGAAGGGAGGGGAAACTGCGGTCAGGATCTAATATATGAGAGAAGAATAAAATATAAATAAATAAATACTTCCAAACTCACTTTTATGAGATGAGACTTGCATCACCCCGCTAACTAGAGTCAGACATGAGTCATCAGTTTTCCGGTTAAAATATTTTCAGTGAAATAAGCATTAACTATAATGAATTAACTTTATGAAATATTTTTAAGCTTATAATAATTTCAAGGCCTTTATTAGCAGACAACTGGTAGAAATATTACTGTATTTTACTTTAAATTGATCATATCAAGTTTGAGCATAAATTAACACATTGCATCTTTCCCAGTATCATAAAGGAAAGCTCTGGTCTTCACTGCACATTGCTATGTGACGGGGCCTACAAGAATGCTTTTAACTGAAGCTTTCAAAGGGTGAAGCGCACTTTTGTGAGGTACATAGTTTAATGTTAGTATATAATCTATAATCTTTACTTTGATGGGATAAAAATCCCTAGCTGTACTTAACTGTATTGAATTTTTATTTTTAGTCAGGGCCCAACTCAGGCTAACCTCAAAATCACTATGCAACACACACTGACCCAAAACTTACAACCCTCTTGTTTTTTTAAGCCTCCCAAAATCTGGGGTTAGAGATGCTAGCTACCACACTCAGCAGGCAATTGGGATATTTTTTTTTTTTTTTTTTTTTTTTTTTTGCATTTGGGATTTTTGAGAGAAGTTTTATTTCAAAACTCTTTTTTTTTTTTTTTTTTTTTTTTTTTGGGTTTTTCGAGCCAGGGTTTCTCTGTGTAGCTTTGCGCCTTTTCCTGGAGCTCACTTGGTAGTCCAGGCTGGGCTCGAACTCACAGAGATCCGCCTGGCTCTGCCTCCCGAGTGCTGGGATTAAAGGCGTGCGCCACCACCGCCCGGCTATTTCAAAACTCTTATAAATTTTCGGAAAAATGATAGCTGACAATTGATTTGGGCAAAGAGGACACCAAAGAAACATGACTCTCTAAACACAAGAGGACAGTCACACAGGTGAATTTTCAGACTGTGGCACCATGCACAAGGCCTTCACAGGCACGGGAAAGATGTCCTAGTGCTGAGAGGGTAAGTGGACACATGTCCCTGTCCCTAACCCAGAAACTATCTCCAATTGATAACCACTCAGAAATGAAAACTTAGTTCTCTTCAACAGTCTCACTGGGGATACAAACCACTCTTAAACAGAGCCCCCATGCCCAGAAGAAGATGGCCAACACAAAATGATCTCAGTGGCATCTTTGGAGGTTCTTTGTCTCATAAAGTTTTGTCATGGCTCTTTTTTTTTTTAACCTTACAGATCCTTTGCATATGTTCGCATGGCTTCAGTGTTTGTGTTTTTATGGGATTCCTTTGGGTATAAATGTGTTTGTCTCCTTGTCTATATTTTTCCTCATGCTTTTTTCCTTCTGTTTGTTTATTTTATCCTAATTGATTTTTTTTTGCTTTATCTTATTTTATTTCGTTATTATTCTTTGGATGCCTGTTTGTTTTCTAACAAAAGACAGAAAAGGTATGGATTCTGATGGGAGGGAGGTGGTGAAGATCTTGGAAGCTCCCATAATCAGAATAAAGTGTGTATGAAAAAGAATTTATTATCAATTAAAAAAAGAATGTCTGTAGCCTTCAGTTCAGAATTACAATAAGCATTACAGAATTACAATATGCATTAACTGATGATTACATTGTGATAAATAGTCTGACTAATTTAAATTAAGAAGGGGGGAGATAAAAAGCATATTTAAACTTACCAAATCACATAATCTTTAGATACCAAACCAGTTTTCGAGGAATTCTAAGAATTAGTTCTTAGAAAATTAAAATGGAAGCAAATATATATTTTATCATAGAATCCTAATCTAAATCATAATATATATAGGTATACAGAATAAAATCTGGAAGTCATAACAAAACATGTAATATGATCTTTGTAAGTAGAAGTCTTATACTTAATGGGGGAAATCAAAACCATTCTATCATTTTAGGATATTCACTCAACAATATTTTTATTTAAAAATTTAGGAAACTAAAATTCTGGAAGAATTCATGCATTCCTTTTTAAGATGGTATTATTACCATTGATTTGTATGTTTATGGTGTTTTGGCTGCATGGCTGTCTGTGCATCATGTATATGCAGTGCCCACCAAGACCAAATGAAGGCATTGAATCCCCTGGAACTACTGTTAGAGAAGGTGTGAGCTGCCATGTGGGTGCTGGAAATCAAATTGAGTCCTCTGGAAAAAACAGCAAATTTCCCTCTCCAACCTCTGTTTCTTCTTTATTTGCTATTTATTATTATGCAAGTTTTCAACATTATCACTTTTCTTATAGTATAACATCAAAATTTGCCATCATTAGCCAAAGATATACAGGCAAAAGTATAAATTTAATGATAAAAACTACTTAATGATATAAACCCACTTGCTACATTTGCTTCTATATATCAAATACATTTGTTTAGGTAAATGTGAAATAATAATTTCATTTATAATTTTCTAGTCTCATAGAAGCACTTCATTATTTTCAAAAGAGTGTCAGACAATCATGTGAGCATGAGAATGTTTCTTACTCTTCAGACTCAAAGTGGAGATTTTAAACACACATTGCCTGGAAAAATAAAGATCAGAAAAAGAAAATCATTTCTAATTCTATCACTAAAACTTATTGAATAGTATATAAAGGCATCATCAAATTATTTCAGATTGGATTGTATCCCTCTAAAAATAATACTTCTAGGTTATGTTTCAAATAAGCTGGGAGTCCATGTTTGATTGTTAATAAAGTATATTAAGTGATAAGTGCACTGTCTTGATGCTTATTATAGTGCAATAGTCAATATGGTTAGCTTCTGTATATGAAGATAATTAAACTTTCATTACATTTCACTGGAAGTAAGATTATTAATATTTCAACAAAATGACATTTTTACATAGAAACAAAAGGATATTGTCAATAATTTATTATCTCAACTTCAGTTTTACAAGTACAAGCTATGATTCGAAAGCCTCTTCTAATGTTGTTTTGATAAATAAATAAAGTATTTTAAAAACCTTTGACAGATTGAAGTCTAGTTCAATGTGAGATGTTATCAGCAACACACCCTCATTCCATTTGGTGAGTAAAACTTCCATGAGGTAAAAGCCAAATGATTGGAAGATAAAATCTGATAGCATACACTAGTTATTAAAATGTTTACTCGTGAAGACAAGTTGTGTGTCAATTTGTAAATTTTTCACATTTCTTTCTCCTCCCAATACTCCATAGTAAAAGGTCAAAGTGTAAGCATCCACTACAAATAAAATGTCAGGTGTTGTTGTTTGTTTTGTTCTTTGCTCTTTGATTCTTTACTTTTTTGGGGGGGGGGCTGCCACCCAGCTCCCAAATAAACACACATCGAATCTTATTGTTACTTCTGAATGCCTGGCCTTAGCTTGGCTTGTTTCTAGCCAGCTTTTCTTAACTTTAAATTATCCCATCTACCTTTTGCTCTGGGCTTTTTCCTTTGCTTACTTCTGTATTCTTACCTTCACTCTTCCTCCCTGGCTGGCTGGGTGGCTGAGTGGCTGGCCCCTAGTGTCGTCCTCCCCTTGTTCTCTTGCTCTTTCTTCTCCTCGCAGATTTCTCCTATTTATTCTCTCTGCCTGCCAGCCCCACCTAGCCTTTCTCCTGCCTTGCTATTGGCTGTTCAGCCCCTTATTAGACTCTCAGTTGTTTAGACATGCACAGTAACACAGCCTCACAAATGCAACATGAAAGAATGCAGCACATCTTTGCTGAGCACCCCATCTGTCCGTAGCCAGGGCTACAGTCCTCTCAGGCCACGGGTCCCACGTTGACGTCCAGTGGCCAGGCACTTGCTGACGAGGCTTCATCAGTGTTGGATGAGCTAGTGCTCATTCCTCCTGGCGAAGCTCAGGCATAAACTTCAGTGTCTAGAAGCCAAGATCCCACTGCCTGACGGATCTCCCTTCCGTTTGGTTTCCGCAAACACCGCCCTCCCCGCAGCTCCTGGCAGGCTCTCCCTTTCTTTCATCTTCTCTTTTTGCACAGAATCCGAGGTCCCTTTCCATTGGCCTCCCCAGCAGTATTCTGTGACAGTCGTTTATTCCCTCTGTTATGAGCAGTAACCCAAGCTCTGACAAAAAGAGGTGGGAAATTCAGCCAAGTGGGAAGATGATGAGGAAAACACTCAGAGCCCCACTACCTGACCTCCAGTGCGGCTAACGTTTCAGTGCCTGAGGGGGCCATTCTAATGAGTCTTCAACACTGTTCTGTGCTTTCTTTTTTCTCAAAAAGACAAAACAAAATGAAAACTCCTATTTAGATCTGAGCTCCAATCACCAGCATTTCGTGTGTTTTTCCACAAAGCGATTCTATTACAGAATCACTGTGAGTGTGCACAAAAGTCCGTCTGTAGTTTCAGAACCAGTGTGAACAGGTGCTGGGACGCACGCGGATGTTTCTAGAAGTAGCTTGTACAACACAGAAAGGTCCCCTTTTAGAATGGTGGGCTTTGGAAAGAACGAGCTCTAAGGATACTTTTACCAAAGCCCTTGCTGGTCTGAAACTCACTATGTAAACTAGACTGGCCTCGGACACAAAGAGTACCCATTCATCCTCTGCCTCTCTAGGATTAAAGGCCGGCAGCATACTGACCTGTTACACACTTCTAGAAGCCAGGACAAGCACGGAATTTTGCAGATTGTTGACTTAATCTCGTCATTTCTGGTGTTTCCAAAGCTTCCTTCTCCAGCCGGTCTTTCTCTTCTTTAAAATAGCCATTCATTCGTTCGTTCGTTCATTCACGTGGATGGGTGGGCACACGTGCCACGGTGTGCATGTGGAGGTCAGGGGACAATGGTAGGGCTGGTTTCTCCCTTCAACTTTACAAGCGTCCCAAGAGTCAAACTCAGGTTGCCAGGTTTGGGAGGCAGCACCTTTACTGGCTCAGCCATTCACTAGCCTGGGCACTTCTCTTGTTTGCTTGTTTGGGTTTTTTTGTTTTGTTTGTTTGTTTGAGGCCTGGTTTCTCTATGTAGCCCTGGCTGTCCTAGAACTCGCTCTATAGACCAGGCTGGCCCCGACCTCAGAGATCCGCCTGCCTCTGCCTCCCGAGTGCTGAGATTAAAGGCGTGTGCCACCACAGCCTGGCCTGGCACTTTCTTGTTTGTTTGTTTTTTTCCTGAGACATGGTTTCTCCATGTAGCCCCGTCTGTCTTGGAATTTGCTCTGTAGACCAGGCTGGCCTCAAACTCACAGAAATCCATCTGCCTTTGCCTCATGAGTGCTGGGATAAAAGATGTGCGCCATCACTGCCCAGCTTCTGGCATTTCCTTTTTAAGCCGATCTCCTGTAGTCAAATCTGGCTTCAAACTTGCTATGTAACTGGGTTTCTGGTCCTCCTGCCTCTACCTCCTGAGGCCTGAGATTATAGGCATGCTCCACCATATTACATTTATGATGTGCTGGACATGGAACCCAGGGCTTCATAAATACTAGCTAAGTGCTCTACCAGCTAGGTACACCCCTGCCTCTGGTGCGTTCACCCCTTTGTGGTTACAAAAATGTAACACGTTATAGGCTAAATTGTAGCTTTCAAAATTCATGTCTGCCTTTGCTAGGAGTGGACCCATATGTTTATAATCCCAGCACTCAAGAGGCTACAGCAGGAGGCATGCCATGAGTTCAAGGCCAGGCTAGGCTACAGAATGAGACTGTAGAGAAAAAAAGAGAGTGGGGGGGAGGGAGGGAGGGAGAGAGAGAGAGAGAGAGAGAGAGAGAGAGAGAGAGAGAGAGAGAGAGAGAGAGAGAGGAGAGAGAGATCTTGGAACTGGAGAAATGCCTCAGCAGTCAAGTGCACTTGCTGCTCTTGCAGAGGACCCAGGTTCAATTCCTAGCATCCATATGGTGGCTCAGTCATCTGTGACTCCACTTCTATGGGATCTGATACTCACTTCTGGATTCTGCCAGTACCAGGCATACACATGATGCTCATACATACATAAAGCAAAACATTCATACACATAAATAAAAGTTTAAAATATCTACATTAGCCCAGTATGGTGATACATTCATAATCTCAGGATTCAGGAGGCTGAGGCAGGATTTTCTGGGGTAGGAGGCCAGTCTTGACTATATACAGTCCCAGGCCAGCCTGGGCCCTATAGCAAGACTCTATCTCAAGATTAACTAATAATGAATTAGTTAATTAACTAACAAAATAAATCTGGACCTGGTAATGCACAGCTGTAATTCCAGTGCTTGTGAGGCTGAGACAAGAGGGTGGTCATGATTTCAAGGTCAGACTGAGCAACGCAGTGATTTCTGAATTAGCTTGAATTACAGTTTGAAACCTTGTCTCAAAAACTACAACAAACAAAAGCAGTTCCTGAAAATATTCCAGTCAGGTCCTTGCCAGAGCAAAGCTGTTAAGCAGAGGCCAATAAGAGGACTGAAAGCTGGGTGTGGTGGCTCTCTGAGTTCGAGACCAGCCTGATCCAGAGTGAGATCCAGGACAGCCAGGGCTACAAAGAGAAACCCTGTCTCAAAATGTCAAAAATAAATAATAAAATGAAATGTAAAGTTGACTCAAACAGGCAGAGTCACGGGCTTTACCTGTTAACTGTTGACCTGAGTTCCATCCCCAGGCCCCACATGATGGAAGGGAGAGACTCAACTGTTGAACCTTGTTTTCTGACCTTCACACTCAGCACCGTGTGACTTGTGTGTCTCTAACTACACCAGACACCCTCACACACACACACAAATATATATATATAAATACTTAAAAAAATTCAAACAGTAACAATAAACCTCCCAGGCATGAGATAGACTTCAAGGTCATAGAGTTGGCAAGGTGTAAACTCCACACAAACATTTCCACAGGGCTGGGGTGGGGAGACTCACGTGGTTCTGTACACTTTTCCAGAGAGCAGAGACTGTAGGGAGGGACTGAAAAACAGGTGTTTTGCATAATATGCCAACTGGAGTTATGGGACACTCACCAGAGAAGACTGCTTGGACATGGGTTAAGCCAATAAAAAGTTTTTTATTAGCCTGCCAGTGACTACACTGGGTGTTTGGGATCCCAGTATAGCCCCGAGCTTTTCTCAGGGCGAGCGTAAGCACAAAAACCAGGTCCAGGGTTGACATACTTCAGTTAACAAAGACAGCTAGCCAGAAGTGGAACCACAGAAGCCAAAAAGCAAGGCGAGTGCTTTTGAGATTTCCCAGAGCTGTGGACTTTGCAGGGCTAGGCCTTTGTTTTAACGTCGGCAGGTGGCACTGCCCACGTGCTGAGTTCTATGGCCTGAATGGTACTTGCACCTTGGAGTCAGCTGTGCTAAGGTCTTGGGGCTTGCTAAGGTCTGGGCCCTGTTACAGAGCGGCATCCATACTTCCTGTGTACTTGGAAACGTTTCCTCGGAATCGAAGCTTATCAGAGGAAAGCAAGAGTAAAACCACATGCTCGGGGCTGGAGAGATGGCTCAGAGGTTAAGAGTACTGGCTGCTCTTCCAGAGGTCCTGAGTTCAATTCCCAGCAACCACATGGTGGCTCACAACCATCTGTAATGAGATCTGGTGCCCTCTTCTGGTGTACAGGAATACATGCAAGCAGAACACTGTATTAAATTAAAAAAATAAAAATTTAAAAAAAAAAAAAAAAACCACATGCTCAGCGCAGATAAGGTTGTCAAGTATTGGAGAAAAAACTGTGAACAGGTATAAATATCAGGGATGTGTTATTTTTATTCCCCCGTGGTGCTGAGAATGTGACTCACAGCGTCATGTAGGCAGGCGTGCTACCATTGAGCTACATATCCCAGCCCTGTTCCCAGTCCCCCATCCCAGCCCCCTACGACACCCCCCAACACACACACTTTTTGACAGACTTCCTCAGTCGTCCAAGCTGGCAATGAGCTCACTCTGTACACTCTGTAGCCCAGGCTGGCCTTGAACTCAAAGTGATCCTCCTGCCCCAGCCTCTCAAGTGCTGGGATTATGGGTGGAGACCACCATGCCCAGCTGTGTCACAGTTCTAAGTGGCCAAGTTCAGGGACTGAACTTGTATACAATGAAAACTTGTGAACTTAGGAAGACGTGGCTCACTGCCATGGCCAACTCAGTGGAGAATTAAAGGTTATTGACTCTACCCTGGATTCTTGGGGAAAAATAAATTCCATCCAGATCCCTGGAAGCCCAAGATGCTTTCCCTCTGGTGTTCAGTTAACAAGGACAGCTAGCCAGAAGTGGAACTACAGAAGCCAAAAAGCAAGGTTAGTAATTTTGAGACTTTCCCAGAGCTGTGGAAGCATACACCAATGACCTGCAACCTTCTTACTTAGTTTCTAAGTCCCAGAGAGTTGAGATTGGAATGATAACAGCACATTAGGTCACCAGACTCGGGAGTGAGCTCACAGTTCAGATGTTAACTTGGTGACATTTAAGCCTTCTTTGTGTTTTGTTTTTTTTTTAAGGTTTGGTTTTTTTTTTTTTTTTTTTTGGTCTTTTGTGTTATTTTGTCTTTTTTTTTTTTTCCAGAGCTGAGGACCGAACCCAGGGCCTTGCACTTGCTAGGCAAGCGCTCTACCACTGAGCTAAATCCCCTGTTTTTACATTTTTTATTATGGTATTTTATGTGAATGAGTGTTTTGCTTGCATGTATGTCTCTACACCATGTGCATTCCTGGTGCGGAGGTTGAAAGAGGGCATGGGACCCTCTAGAAACTGGAGTTAGAGATGGTTGTGAGCCACCATATGGGTTCTGGGAATCAAACCTGAGTCTTCTGGAAAAGCAGTCAGTGTACTTAACCACTGGGCCATCTCTTTAGCCCCAAACGTTTGGGGGTGGTGATGGGTTTTGAGACAGGGTTTCCCTGTGTAACAGGCCTAGCTGTTCTGGAACTCACTTTGTAGACCATGCTGGCCTCAAACTCACAGAGATCCTCCTGCCTCTGTCTCTCCTGAGTGCTGGGATAAAAGGCGTGCGCCACCATGACTGGTTGCCCCAAACTTTTATATTGTAATGTTCTTGTTATAAATTTGAACAACAGAAGCATGGCTCTGAGGGAGAAATGAGTTAGCATCTCTGTAGGGTTCAGACTTCATTACCCATTGGGGTAACCTGTGGTTATTAAACTCTTGACATGGCTCCTCCAAACTGAGGTATGCTAAAAGTATATATTCAATTTTGATTTTGGAGACTTAATACAAATATATATATATATATATATATATATATATATATATATATATATATATATGATTGAAGACATGGCTCAGCTGTTAAGAGCATGTACAGCTCTTGCAGAGGAACCTGAGTTCAGTTCCCTACACCACATTAGGTAACTCACAACTGCTTATGACTCCAGTTCCCAGAGATCCTATCTATGCCTCTGGCCTATAAGAGTACCTGCATGTACATACACACTACATGTAGTTTATAACAATAATAACAACAATAATAATAATAATAATAATAATAATTCTTTTAAAAAATGAAACAGGGCTGGAGAGATGGCTCTGTATTCAAGGATCACTGTTCTTGCAGAGGACACAGGTTTGATTCCCAGGTATCACACAGCAGCAGCTCACAACCATCCCTAACTCCAGCTCCAGGGCATCCCATGCCCTCTTCTGGCCTCACTGGGCACTGAGTACACATGGTACACAGACATATATGCAGTCAAAACATTCATATACAGAAAATAAAAATAAATACACCTTTGATCTCAGCACTTGGGAGGCAGAGGCAGGTGGATCTTTGTGAGTTCTAGGCCAACCTGGTCTACAATAGTGAGTTCCAGGTCATCTATGGTTATATAGTGAGACTCTCTCTCTCTCTCTCTCTCTCTCTCTCTCTCTCTCTCTCTCTCTCTCTCTCTCTCTCTCCTCTCCTCTCTCTCTCCTCTCTCTCACACACACACATGTAGATGTAACCATCTTGTTAAATAAGAAACACAGAACCAATGCAGAGATGAAAGCCCAAGAGGTCAGAGTAATAGCTAAGTGCTAAAAACCTTACCCTTCACTGATGCTCCTGTCCTTCCCTCCGCAAGAGACCTACTTCATGTGTATCTGTCTTTACAGACTTTCTGTCTGCCTTCTCATTGGTTGTAAACCCAACCACATGACCTCCTCGTCACTGCCCATCTATACAGACCTCCAGGTCTTCTATGGTTGGTATTGAGATTAAAGGCGTGTGTCTCCATGCTGGCTGTATCCTTGAACACAGAGATCTGCCTAGCTCTGCCTCCCAAGAGCTGGGATTAAAGGCATGCACCACAACCGCCCAGCTTCTGCTATGACTTGCTATTAGCTCTGACCCCCAGGCAACTTTATTTATTAACATACAAATAAAATCACATTTCAGTACAAATAAAATATCACCATATTTCCCCTTTTCTATTTTAATAAAAAGAAAAAAGTTATAACTAATAAGAAAAACTATATACAAAAGTACAATAACTATATGCCATATATACAAGCAATAAATACCTAAAAAATGTCTAGTCCATTTGTATTTGACAAATTCAGAGAAAATAATTCCATTAGCTATCCTATTTTGATAAGTCCAAAATGTACCTAATTCACTTTCTATCCTAAATAATCTTCAACTATAACTAATCTTCAACTATAACTAATCTTCAACTCCCTCAGAGACCCAAGAAGGAAATAATATTACCTAACAAAAATAAAAACAAGAAGTGCATGCAAGCAACTTCCAAAAAAATGTGAGTTGACAGAAACAGCCAGCTGCCCGTACAGTCACCTGAGGTTTCTCCGCAGTGTTGGGGCATCATCTTCAGCCTATAGGCTTAGCGTATCTGACAGACTCATTTGTGAAGTAGGATGTACACAAGGTCAACAGTTCGACCTCACATTTGGTGAGAGCAGTCCATTTACCAGAAACACCTGAATTCTGCTAGTGTCATGTCATGATTCAGGATTTTAAATTCTGGCCAGGCGGTGGTGGCGCACGCCTTTAATCCCAGCACTTGGGAGGCAGAGCCAGGCGGATCTCTGTGAGTTCGAGGCCAGCCTGGGCTACCAAGTGAGTTCCAGGAGAGGCGCAAAGCTACACTGAGAAACCCTGTCTCGAAAAACCAAAAAAAAAAAAAAAAAAAAAAAAAAAAAAAAAAAAAATTCTGGAAATTGTTGATGTTTTTTTTAATTCAGCTGTCCATTCTTCTTGGCTGTGTATATATGGCTTCATCTCAGCATCCCGTTCTTCTCCACATCCCTCTATTAAATGCCAGTCTACTATTGAGAGGTGTGAGCTTAGTTACTCTTCAAGAATAACTGTTTCAGCTGCTGTTCCATTGCACATCAGAAGCCATCAGTCCACTGCCTGTTCAGCTGCCTTTGAAGAAAAGGACACTGTACCTTTTCCGGATTGCGAAGACCACTTCAGGAATGATGCCATATTGTCCTGGCCTCAGAAGATGCCTTTTGATAAAGCCACAACCACACTTGTTTTGGCAAGAATTGGTAGTCCTTTGTTTCATGTCCTGTCTGTCCTGTCTGTCAGCAGTTGATTCGAGGATACTTTGTGGTCCAGTGGCTAATTTTTGCCACAATGAAGGTTAACTCCATATGCAGTTTCTTCAATGCCCATAATTTCTCTGAAGTAGATTGGTACTGCCAGGAGCCGACATGTCTCATAGTCATAACAAAAAAGAAAAAATTTTTAAGTTATTAAAACATTTTAAATGCCATATTCTGTAGATCTCTGAAGGGTTTGAAGATGACCCGTCTATCTAAAATATCTGCTCAATCTTGAAAACATACCTAATATGACTACAAGTTCTATTGTAATGTCTAACTACTAACTTTCATTTCTTTATATCCTAATAGTTGGTAATAATAACATTCAAGAATCAGCAAATTGCATTACATTGTTAAATGAACGATATAAGTACAATATCTTGAACAAAATTAGAAATATACATATAGCATTTTCTAACAATATCAATTTCAATGTATATAATTTGTATACAATCTAAAAAAATCCAATCCAATGTAAAGTATTTAAAACTAGTAATTGTCTTTTTCTTTTTCTTTATTTTTTTTAAACAAGAACCTTAAATCTAATCTCCTTTGCTTAGCCCTTTTCCTAACCCTTAACAACAACTTGTAACCAACCCTCCTAAACAATGAAAATTATCCCAGACTCAAAACCCATTAAAAGACCAAAAAAAAGCCGGGTGGTGGTGGTGGCGCACGCCTTTAATCCCAGCACTCGGGAGGCAGAGCCAGGCGGATCTCTGTGAGTTCGAGGCCAGCCTGGGCTACCAAGTGAGTTCCAGGACAGGCGCAAAGCTACACAGAGAAACCCTGTCTCGAAAAACCAAAAAAAAAAAAAAAAAAAAAAAAAAAAAAGACCAAAAAAAAAAAATCCACCCTCCCCACACCACCTCTTTGGGAATTTGGGCGTCGTATTCTTAAAATTGCTTCCTGCTGGGTATGGGCGAAGGTATCTTTATCCTGAAAAGAAAAATTTTAGGTTAATTCTAGGAAAAGTAACTATATCCTTTGTTATCCAGTCTGTGCATAATGCCAAAGTTCAGGGTTTATCAAGTCCTTATTCAAGTAGTCTTTGAAACTGGATCATCTCAGCTAGCCCTCTCAAAATTACTCTGAGAACTTTGTAGTTCAAAACTGATCTGTAGATGATGTTTGTCAGCTTAGTGGTATTATTATTGTCCACATGGAATTGTTGTTGTTGTGGGGCCCCATCTTATTCTTAGAGACTTCAGTTGATGTTAGGCCTGGCCGTGATTTCCTGCAGAAAACTGATAAGAGACTCGAACACAAAGACATATATATGCAGCTAATTGAAGCCTTTTTTCGAGAATTGGTTGGTACTCTATATAACCATTAATATCTTAACAAAGTTTAAAATGTATATATATATATTAATCTTATAAATTTGATATAAAATTCATACTTTAAGAAAAGTTTAAAGAATCAGAATAGAATCAAAGAATTGAGATTAGTAATGGAATAGTCCCTTAATTAATTTGGCTTTTCTCCTGTCCCATAGCAGAAGATGGTTCTTTCTTCTGGCATGATACAGGGAGTTTGCATTTTCCTTTTAACAACATGCTTGAGTTTAAAGAAGGAGAGAGCCATTCTCCAACTCCAAAGTCAGCTTCAAATTTTAATTGAACTGGGACTATAAGACCAATAGTGTTAAATGTCTTTAGAGAAGAGCAGAAACAAACATTTAGGAAGACTTATGAAATTTTGTAGATGATATACCAATAGGCCATTTTACTCTGTTTCCTGGGACAGATGATTTGTCTTTTTTCTTCAGTTGTCCCATTTGTCCAGTGTTCTTCAGATTCCTTAGCCTTCATTCTCCTAAAAGACAAAAACAAAAACCTTTCCCCAAGACTAATTTTGGGGATGTTCCCTTTCGGCAAGTTATTATCTGATTAAATGAAAAGGCATGTGTTGATGGTATAAGTTAGTTTAAATTGGATGTTCATGCTGGTTGATGAACTATCACCTCCTCTAATTAAGAGGTCTCTCTTGTTCAAATCGAACCTTTATCAATTTTGATGGTATACACAGCTTATCTTCTCCTATAGAAACAAAAGCAAAATCTTGTCCCCAACGTAACACATATCCTGGTTTCCATTCTGAGGTCAGCACATCCTTAAAGCATATAGGCTGATTTAATTCTGAAGTTTTTTCTATTATCCAATGTCTCTCTACAGCTGTTGTTCCTTTCTCATTGGCATTGAGAAAATTCAAAGTTAATAGAGCATTATGTAGTCTATTTCTGGGGGTTTTCGTTACCCCTTTCTGTTTATTTAGCATATCCTTTAGAGTTCTGTTTGATCTTTCTATAACTGCTTGGCCTGTAGGATTATGTGGTATGCCCGTAATATGCTTTATATATATTTTTTTAATTTATTTATTTATTATGCATACAGTGTTCTGTCTGCATGTATCCCTGCAGGCCAAAAGAGGGAGCCAGATCTCATTACAGATGGTTGTGAGCCATCATGTGGGTGCTGGGAATTGAACTCAGGACCTCTGGAAGAACAGCCAGTGCTCTTAACCTCTGAGCCATCTCTCCAGCCCCTATGCTTTATATTGTAATAAGCAAAAAACTGTTTCATTTTTAACAGAGACATATGATGGAACATTGTCAGTTTTGATTTGTGCAGGTATACCCATGATGGCCATAACTTCTAGCAAATGAGTGACTACAGAATCAGCTTTTTCAGAACTCAAAGCAGTTGCCCATTGAAATCCTGAATAAATATCAATGGTATGATGTACATATTTCAATTTTCCAAATTGGGCAAAGTGAAACACATCCATCTGCCAGATTTCATTCCTGAGCACCCTTTGGGTTACATCCTGCTGGTAATGGCATCTGATTGTAAAAGGAACAAGTACGACATTTCCTTATAATTTCCTTGGCTTGTTGCCAGGTTATGGGAACAATCTTTTTTTTTTTTTTTTTTTTTTTTTTTTTTTTTTTTTTTTGATTTTTCGAGACAGGGTTTCTCTGTGTAACTTTGCCCCTTTCCTGGAACTTGCTTTGGAGACCAGACTGGCCTCAAACTCACAGAGATCTGCCTGCCTCTGCCTCCCAAGTGCTGGGATTAAAGGCATGTGCCACCACCGCCTGGCGGAAAAATCCTTTTTTAAACCTTTATTATTGACATGTTTTTTTTATGAAATTCTGAGGCCTCCAGCACATTTCCTATCAATAATTTATCAATCTCATCATTGCCTTGTGCTAGAGGGCCTGGCAGACCAGTTTGGAATCAGACGTGAGTTATATATAAAGGATGACTCCTTTTCCTGATAGTATCTTGTAATTGAATAAATAGTGAAGTTAATTCTGAAGCATCAGGGATAAATTCTGCAGTCTCAACACGTAATACTACTCTTTCAGCATACTGAGAGTCAGTTATTATGTTGAGAGGTTCTGAAAAATCCATTAATACCAACAGAATAGCATACAATTCTGACTTTTGAACTGAATTATAAGGACTTTGAACCACTTTACTTAAATTTTCTGATTTGTAACCTGCCTTTCCTTGTTTGTTGACATCTGTATAAAATGTACGAACACATTTGCCACTGGAGCTGTTGTCCAGGTTCCAGAACAGCCTGTGCCAGCTCCTGCCAGTCCTGTGGTATAATCCTATTATAAGTTGACCAGGTATTTAACATTTGCTTATGGGGAATGCATGCCATAAGATACTATTGCCTCCCTAAGCCTTTGTAAATCTAACATTTCAGTTGGAGTCCAAATATTTTGTGCATTCACTTGATCAGGTAGCTGCTGTATGGCTACTGGATAAATTAAGGGTGATTGTGTGAAAACAGGCTTTCTTTCTGTAACCTTATAATCCAATCCTGAAACAACTTCACTGTTAATTTCTTCTGTCTGAATCTGAATTTCTCTACAATTCATTAACAGCCTTAACAGGTTTTTCTAAACCTTTTATCCTGGCACTTAAATTGACTATCTTTTTAAATAGTAAAATAAGGATAAGAAAAGTAATAAAGTGCATAATTCGATCAACATTAATCTCATATAGTTGTTCCATTGTCAGACTGCCTAAAATTTCAAACCAACCCCAATTTTCTTCCAATGCACACATAAAACCCATTTTTTTTAATGTGGAAAAAAAATTTTCTTTTAAATAGTTTCCTTTAAAATATCTGATATCTTAATTGACTAACCAAGTCTGCGTAGAACCGTAGAAATCCGAGGGAATTTCAAAACAGCTACCTAGCTTCCGAGGTGGGAATCCAGAGAAAGAGAAAGAGACAGACAGAGAGACAGAGAGACAGAGAGAGAGAGAGACAGAGACAGAGCAAGAAAGCATAGCCCCGAGTTCTGGCTAAAAGCTTAAATCCAACCACCTGTTCCCACTTGAGTCGAGTCAAGCCTGGGCTCTGGCTTCCTTAAGCTCTGACCACGTGCGTTGGCGTTTCAGCCAAAGGCAGCTCTATTCACAGTTGCGTGTAGCTACTGCAATTAGCGGTCGCCCCAGTAGGGCAGACCTGAGTTGTTTGTAGCACCGGCTTTTTAAGCAAGTAACTCCAGCTGCAGTAACCGCCTGTAGCTAAGGTTGGTTGGGCCCGAGTCCTAAGCCCAGCTAGGGAGCTCGGCCCAAGCTAGGGAGCCGGGCCGCCCAGGCGGGAAACCGGACCTACCACCAAGCCAAGCAGTTTTTAATGAATTCTTGCCACGTGGATGCCAAATGTAGATGTAACCGTCTTGTTAAATAAGAAACACAGAACCAATGCAGAGATGAAAGCCCAAGAGGTCAGAGTAATAGCTAAATGCTAAAAACCTTACCCTTCACTGATGCTCCTGTCCTTCCCTCCGCTAGAGACCTACTTCATGTGTATCTGTCATTATATAGACTTTCTGTTCTGCCTTCTCATTGGTTGTAAACCCAACCACATGACCTCCTCGTCACTGCCCATCTATACAGACCTCCAGGTCTTCTATGGTTCGTATTGAGATTAAAGGCATGTGTCTCCACGCTGGCTGTATCCTTGAACACACAGATATCTGCCTAGCTCTGCCTCCCAAGTGCTGGGATTAAAGATGTTTGTCACTACCACCACCCGGCTTCTGCTATGGCTTGCTATTAGCTCTGACCCCCAGGCAACTTTATTTATTAACATACAAATAAAATCACCACACACACACACACACACAAAATAATATATTAATATAATTAGTCTTAATGTGTTAATTGTGAATTCTCCTTTGCAGTTTTTTTTTTTTAAGACAGGGTTTCCCTGTGTAGCTTTGGAGCCTGTCCTGGATGTTGCTCTGTAGACCAGACTGGTCTCGAACTCACAGAAATCGGCCTGGCTCTGCCTCCCGAGTGCTGGGATTAAAGGTGTGTGTCACCGCCACTGCCGGCTCGACTTTGCTCTTTTATTGTTTGTGACAGGGTCTCACATAACTCAGGCTGGCCTCAAACTTGCTATGTAATGAAAGATGACCTTGAATCCTCCTCTTGCCTCTACCTCCCCAATGCTGGGATTACAGGTGTGTGCTACCATGCCCAGCCTTTTTGTCCATGTAGGTATTCTTGTTTTAACATAGGCGCTCACTAAGTAACCAAGGCTGGCCTACTATGTATCTTCTTGCCTCGCCCTCTCACATGCTGGGATGGCAGACCCGTGTCGTCAGCCCATACTGCTCTCCTGCTCTTGTCAATGTTCTGGTAGAGGTTTAAAGTCACAGGGGAGCCCGGCATGCGTGCATTTCTTGGACAGCAGTCCTGGAACACTATCTGGCGTGTCTCAGGCTGGTATACTTGTCAGCTCTTGTCACCGCTGCTGCCTGGCCCGGTGAACGCTTATCAAGTGGCAGTTTTCACTGGGAACAGACACCTCTCAGCTCCCCTCTCTTGCCTCTGCTTTGAAGATGGATCCCTGCAAGGCATCTGTTCCCCCTCCAGGCTTGGCTTGTGTTCTTGTATAGCCTTTGGTCCTTCCTTTTAACTTCCTGCCCTCCCCGCAAACTGCTCCAGAGGCACCCTGCCTCAAAAGCTCAGGATTTCCACCAAGAAGACGGCGGGAGAGTTCCCGTCGTCTAGCCTTCCATCACCAGCCCACCCCCACCTGGCTCTGTCTGGTCCCAGGGACTTAGCATCTTTTTGTTCAGACTGAGTCCCTCCTCACCTGGACTTAACGATGGCTTTGCCTCATGTCTCTCAGTTCCCCCGCTTCGTCCC